>NC_134688.1:32441800-32669300 GCF_050947455.1 Rhinoderma darwinii
AACATCTAGTTTAAATATAGGATAGTACCTGCTGGCCCAGAATATCCAACGCTCCCGATCGCAAGTGCTGTACATACCTTTCCTAAATGTGTTACTCCACGATCCAACAGGTTTGTAGCGCGCCAAGTTCCTCTTCATCCCGTGGAGGCGCGTTCTTCTGGTACCAATATTAATACACCATTCCTCTTCTACCTACAACAAATGATCCATTCTTTGCCCACAATATGGGAAAGAATGAGGGGCACAACGCAAATTCGAACTGGAAAACATTCTTTGTCTTAACGTGTGACAAACTTGTATGTATTCTGGACTATCAGGCTGTAAAAAATGAATTTAACAACATGTGTGCAAGCCTTCAGTGCATGCACACATGGTGTTAAAAAAAATCCGGCCTCCTCCTAACCCTTCAGCCGGCCATTCCATGTCCAGAATTGGTGCATTTTTAGGTGTATTATTACACCAATATTTCCTAACATCTAGTTTAAATATAGGATAGGACCTGCTGGCCCAGAATATCCAACGCTCCTGATCGCAAGTGCTGTCCATACCCTTCCTAAATGTGTTACTCCACTATCCAACAGGTGTGTAGCGCTCCAAGTTCCTCTTCATCCCTTGGAGGCGCGTTCTTCTGGTACCAATATTAGTACACCATTCCTCTTCTACCTACAACAAATGACCCATTCTTTGCCCACAATATGGGAAAGAATGAGGGGCACAACGCAGATTCGAACTGAAAAACATTCTTTGTCTTAACGTGTGACAAACTTGTATGTATTCTGGACTATCAGGCTATAAAAAATGAATTTAATTACATGTGTGCAAGCCTTCAGTGCATGCACACATGGTGTTAAAAAAAAATCCGGCCTCCTCCTACCCCTTCAGCCGGCCATTCCATCTCCAGAATTGGTGCATTTTTAGGAGTATTATTACACCAATATTTCCTAACATCTAGTTTAAATATAGGATAGTACCTGCTGGCCCAGAATATCCAACGCTCCTGATCGCAAGTGCTGTCCTTACCCTTCCTAAATGTGTTACTCCACGATCCAACAGGTGTGTAGCGCTCCAAGTTCCTCTTCATCCCTTGGAGGCACGTTCTTCTGATACCAATATTAGTACACCATTCCTCTTCTACCTACAACAAATGACCCATTCTTTGCCCACAATATGGGAAAGAATGAGGGGCACAACGCCAATTCGAACTGGAAAACATTCTTTGTCTTAACGTGTGACAAACCTGTATGTATTCTGGACTATCAGGCTGTAAAAAATGAATTTAATAACATGTGTGCAAGCCTTCAGTGCATGCACACATGGTGTTAAAAAAAATCCGGCCTCCTCCTACCCCTTCAGCCGGCCATTCCATCTCCATAAGTGGTGCATTTTTAGGAGTATTATTACACCAATATTTCCTAACATCTAGTTTAAATATAGGATAGTATCTGCTGGCCCAGAATATCCAACGCTCCCGATCGCAAGTGCTGTCCATACCTTTCTTAAATGTGTTACTTCACGATCCAACAGGTGTGTAGCGCGCCAAGTTCCTCTTCATCCCTTGGAGGCGCGTTCTTCTGGTACCAATATTAGTACACCATTCCTCTTCTACCTACAACAAATGACCCATTCTTTTACCACAATTTGGGAAAGAATGAGGGGCACAACGCCAATTCGAACTGGAAAACATTCTTTGTCTTAACATGAACAAACTTGTATGTATTCTGGACTATCAAGCTATAAAAAATAAATTTAACAACATGTATGCAAGCCTTCAGTGCATGCTAACATGGTGTTAAAAAAAATCCGGCCTCCTCCTACCCCTTCAGCCGGCCATTCCATCTCCAGAATTGGTGCATTTTTAGGAGTATTATTACACCAATATTTCCTAACATCTGGTTTAAAGATAGGATAGTACCTGCTGATGCAGAATATCCAACGCTCCCGATCGCAAGTGCTGTCCATACCTTTCTTAAATGTGTTACTCCAGGATCCAACAGGTGTGTAGCGCGCCAAGTTCCTCTTCATCCCTTGGATGCACGTTCTTCTGGTACCAGTATTAGTACACCATTCTTTTTCTACCTACAACAAATGACCCATTCTTTGCCCACAATATGGGAAAGAATGAGGGGCACAATGCCAATTCGAACTGGAAAACATTCTTTGTCTTAACGTGTGACAAACTTGTATGTATTCTGGACTATCAGGCTATAAAAAATGAATTTAATTACATGTGTGCAAGCCTTCAGTGCATGCACACATGGTGTTAAAAAAAATCCGGCCTCCTCCTACCCCTTCAGCCGGCCATTCCATCTCCAGAATTGGTGCATTTTTAGGAGTATTATTACACCAATATTTCCTAACATCTAGTTTAAATATAGGATAGTACCTGCTGGCCCAGAATATCCAACGTACCCGATTGCAAGTGCTGTCCATATCTTTCTTAAATTTGTTACTCCATGATCCAACAGGTGTGTAGCGCGCCAAGTTCCTCTTCATCCCTTGGAGGCACGTTCTTCTGGTACCAATATTAGTACACCATTCCTCTTCTACCTACAACAATTGACCCACTCTTTGCCCACAATATGGGAAAGAATGAGGGGCACATTGCTAATTCGAACTGGAAAACATTCTTTGTCTTAACGTGTGACAAACTTGTATGTATTCTGGACTATCAGGCTATAAAAAATAAATTTAACAACATGTGTGCAAGCCTTCAGTGCATGCACACATGGTGTTAAAAAAAATCCGGCCTCCTCCTACCCCTTCAGCCGGCCATTCCATCTCCAGAATTGGTGCATTTTTTGGAGTATTATTACACCAATATTTCCTAACATCTAGTTTAAAGATAGGATAGTACCTGCTGATCCAGAATATCCAACGCTCCCGATCGCAAGTGCTGTCCATACCTTTCTTAAATGTGTTACTCCAGGATCCAACAGGTGTGTAGCGCGCCAAGTTCCTCTTCATCCCTTGGATGCACGTTCTTCTGGTACCAGTATTAGTACACCATTCTTTTTCTACCTACAACAAATGACCCATTCTTTGCCCACAATATGGGAAAGAATGAGGGGCACAATGCCAATTCGAACTGGAAAACATTCTTTGTCTTAACATGAACAAACTTGTATGTATTCTGGACTATCAGGCTATAAAAAAATGAATTTAATTACATGTGTGCAAGCCTTCAGTGCATGCACACATGGTGTTAAAAAAAATCCGGCCTCCTCCTACCCCTTCAGCCGGCCATTCCATCTCCAGAATTGGTGCATTTTTAGGAGTATTATTACACCAATATTTCCTAACATCTAGTTTAAATATAGGATAGTACCTGCTGGCCCAGAATATCCAACGTACCCGATTGCAAGTGCTGTCCATATCTTTCTTAAATTTGTTACTCCATGATCCAACAGGTGTGTAGCGCGCCAAGTTCCTCTTCATCCCTTGGAGGCACGTTCTTCTGGTACCAATATTAGTACACCATTCCTCTTCTACCTACAACAATTGACCCACTCTTTGCCCACAATATGGGAAAGAATGAGGGGCACATTGCTAATTCGAACTGGAAAACATTCTTTGTCTTAACGTGTGACAAACTTGTATGTATTCTGGACTATCAGGCTATAAAAAATAAATTTAACAACATGTGTGCAAGCCTTCAGTGCATGCACACATGGTGTTAAAAAAAATCCGGCCTCCTCCTACCACTTCAGCCGGCCATTCCATCTCCAGAATTGGTGCATTTTTTGGAGTATTATTACACCAATATTTCCTAACATCTAGTTTAAAGATAGGATAGTACCTGCTGATCCAGAATATCCAACGCTCCCGATCGCAAGTGCTGTCCATACCTTTCTTAAATGTGTTACTCCAGGATCCAACAGGTGTGTAGCGCGCCAAGTTCCTCTTCATCCCTTGGATGCACGTTCTTCTGGTACCAGTATTAGTACACCATTCTTTTTCTACCTACAACAAATGACCCATTCTTTGCCCACAATATGGGAAAGAATGAGGGGCACAATGCCAATTCGAACTGGAAAACATTCTTTGTCTTAACATGAACAAACTTTTATGTATTCTGGACTATCAGACTGTAAAAAATGAATTTAACAACATGTGTGCAAGCCTTCAGTGCATGCACACATGGTGTTAAAAAAAATCCGGCCTCCTCCTACCCCTTCAGCCGGCCATTCCATCTCCATAAGTGGTGCATTTTTAGTATTATTACACCAATATTTGCTAACATCTAGTTTAAAGTTAGGATAGTACCTGCTGGTCCAGAATATCCAACGCTCCCGATCGCAAGTGCTGTCCATACCTTTCTTAAATGTGTTACTCCAGGATCCAACAGGTGTGTAGCGCGCCAAGTTCCTCTTCATCTCTTGGATGCACGTTCTTCTGGTACCAATATTAGTACACCATTCCTCTTCTACCTACAACAAATGACCCATTCTTTGCCCACAATATGGGAAAGAATGAGGGGCACAATGCCAATTCGAACTGGAAAACATTCTTTGTCTTAACATGAACAAACTTGTATGTATTCTGGACTATCAGGCTATAAAAAATAAATTTAACAACATGTGTGCAAGCCTTCAGTGCATGCACACATGGTGTTAAACAAAATCCGGCCTCCTCTTACCCCTTCAGCCGGCCATTCCATCTCCAGAATTGGTGCATTTTTAGGAGTATTATTACACCAATATTTCCTAACATCTAGTTTAAAGTTAGGATAGTACCTGCTGGTCCATAATATCCAACGCTCCTGATCGCAAGACCTGTCCATATCTTTCTTAAATTTGTTACTCCACGATCCAACAGGTGTGTAGCGCGCCAAGTTCCTCTTCATCCCTTGGAGTCACGTTCTTCTGGTACCAATATTAGTACACCATTCCTCTTCTACCTACAACAAATGACCCACTCTTTGCCCACAATATGGGAAAGAATGAGGGGCACAATGCCAATTCGAACTGGAAAACATTCTTTGTCTTAACATGAACAAACTTGTATGTATTCTGGACTATCAGGCTATAAAAAATAAATTTAACAACATGTGTGCAAGCCTTCAGTGCATGCACACATGGTTTTAAAAAAAATCCGGCCTCCTCCTACCCCTTCAGCCGGCCATTCCATCTCCAGAATTGGTGCATTTTTAGGAGTATTATTACACCAATATTTCCTAACATCTAGTTTAAATATAGGATAGTACCTGCTGGCCCAGAATATCCAACGCTCCCGATCGCAAGTGCTGTACATACCTTTCCTAAATGTGTTACTCCACGATCCAACAGGTTTGTAGCGCGCCAAGTTCCTCTTCATCCCTTGGAGGTGCATTCTTCTGGTACCAATATTAATACACCATTCCTCTTCTACCTACAACAAATGATCCATTCTTTGCCCACAATATGGGAAAGAATGAGGGGCACAACGCAAATTCGAACTGGAAAACATTCTTTGTCTTAACGTGTGACAAACTTGTATGTATTCTGGACTATCAGGCTGTAAAAAATGAATTTAACAACATGTGTGCAAGCCTTCAGTGCATGCACACATGGTGTTAAAAAAAATCCGGCCTCCTCCTAACCCTTCAGCCGGCCATTCCATGTCCAGAATTGGTGCATTTTTAGGTGTATTATTACACCAATATTTCCTAACATCTAGTTTAAATATAGGATAGGACCTGCTGGCCCAGAATATCCAACGCTCCCGATCGCAAGTCCTGTCCATACCTTTCCTAAATGTGTTACTCCACGATCCAACAGGTGTGTAGCGCTCCAAGTTCCTCTTCATCCCTTGGATGCGCGTTCTTCTGGTACCAATATTAGTACTTTATTCCTCATCTACCTACAACAAATGACCCATTCTTTGCCCACAATATGGGAAAGAATGAGGGGCACAACGCCAATTCGAACTGGAAAACATTCTTTGTCTTAACGTGTGACAAACTTGTATGTATTCTGGACTATCAGGCTATAAAAAATAAATTTAACAACATGTGTGCAAGCCTTCAGTGCATGCACACATGGTGTTAAAAAAAAATCCGGCCTCCTCCTACCCCTTCAGCCGGCCATTCCATCTCCAGAATTGGTGCAATTTTAGGAGTATTATTAGACCAATATTTCCTAACATCTAGTTTAAATATAGGATAGTACCTGCTGGCCCAGAATATCCAACGCTCCCGATTGCAAGTGCTGTCCATATCTTTCTTAAATTTGTTACTCCACGATCCAACAGGTGTGTAGCGCGCCAAGTTCCTCTTCATCCCTTGGATGCACGTTCTTCTGGTACCAGTATTAGTACACCATTCTTTTTCTACCTACAACAAATGACCCATTCTTTGCCCACAATATGGGAAAGAATGAGGGGCACAATGCCAATTCGAACTGGAAAACATTCTTTGTCTTAACATGAACAAACTTGTATGTATTCTGGACTATCAGGCTATAAAAAATGAATTTAATTACATGTGTGCAAGCCCTCAGTGCATGCACACATGGTGTTAAAAAAAATCCGGCCTCCTCCTACCCCTTCAGCCGGCCATTCCATCTCCAGAATTGGTGCATTTTTAGGAGTATTATTACACCAATATTTCCTAACATCTAGTTTAAATATAGGATAGTACCTGCTGGCCCAGAATATCCAACGTACCCGATTGCAAGTGCTGTCCATATCTTTCTTAAATTTGTTACTCCATGATCCAACAGGTGTGTAGCGCGCCAAGTTCCTCTTCATCCCTTGGAGGCACGTTCTTCTGGTACCAATATTAGTACACCATTCCTCTTCTACCTACAACAATTGACCCACTCTTTGCCCACAATATGGGAAAGAATGAGGGGCACATTGCTAATTCGAACTGGAAAACATTCTTTGTCTTAACGTGTGACAAACTTGTATGTATTCTGGACTATCAGGCTATAAAAAATAAATTTAACAACATGTGTGCAAGCCTTCAGTGCATGCACACATGGTGTTAAAAAAAATCCGGCCTCCTCCTACCCCTTCAGCCGGCCATTCCATCTCCAGAATTGGTGCATTTTTTGGAGTATTATTACACCAATATTTCCTAACATCTAGTTTAAAGATAGGATAGTACCTGCTGATCCAGAATATCCAACGCTCCCGATCGCAAGTGCTGTCCATACCTTTCTTAAATGTGTTACTCCAGGATCCAACAGGTGTGTAGCGCGCCAAGTTCCTCTTCATCTCTTGGATGCACGTTCTTCTGGTACCAATATTAGTACACCATTCCTCTTCTACCTACAACAAATGACCCATTCTTTGCCCACAATATGGGAAAGAATGAGGGGCACAATGCCAATTCGAACTGGAAAACATTCTTTGTCTTAACATGAACAAACTTGTATGTATTCTGGACTATCAGGCTATAAAAAATAAATTTAACAACATGTGTGCAAGCCTTCAGTGCATGCACACATGGTGTTAAACAAAATCCGGCCTCCTCTTACCCCTTCAGCCGGCCATTCCATCTCCAGAATTGGTGCATTTTTAGGAGTATTATTACACCAATATTTCCTAACATCTAGTTTAAAGTTAGGATAGTACCTGCTGGTCCATAATATCCAACGCTCCTGATCGCAAGACCTGTCCATATCTTTCTTAAATTTGTTACTCCACGATCCAACAGGTGTGTAGCGCGCCAAGTTCCTCTTCATCCCTTGGAGTCACGTTCTTCTGGTACCAATATTAGTACACCATTCCTCTTCTACCTACAACAAATGACCCACTCTTTGCCCACAATATGGGAAAGAATGAGGGGCACAATGCCAATTCGAACTGGAAAACATTCTTTGTCTTAACATGAACAAACTTGTATGTATTCTGGACTATCAGGCTATAAAAAATAAATTTAACAACATGTGTGCAAGCCTTCAGTGCATGCACACATGGTTTTAAAAAAAATCCGGCCTCCTCCTACCCCTTCAGCCGGCCATTCCATCTCCAGAATTGGTGCATTTTTAGGAGTATTATTACACCAATATTTCCTAACATCTAGTTTAAATATAGGATAGTACCTGCTGGCCCAGAATATCCAACGCTCCCGATCGCAAGTGCTGTACATACCTTTCCTAAATGTGTTACTCCACGATCCAACAGGTTTGTAGCGCGCCAAGTTCCTCTTCATCCCTTGGAGGTGCATTCTTCTGGTACCAATATTAATACACCATTCCTCTTCTACCTACAACAAATGATCCATTCTTTGCCCACAATATGGGAAAGAATGAGGGGCACAACGCAAATTCGAACTGGAAAACATTCTTTGTCTTAACGTGTGACAAACTTGTATGTATTCTGGACTATCAGGCTGTAAAAAATGAATTTAACAACATGTGTGCAAGCCTTCAGTGCATGCACACATGGTGTTAAAAAAAATCCGGCCTCCTCCTAACCCTTCAGCCGGCCATTCCATGTCCAGAATTGGTGCATTTTTAGGTGTATTATTACACCAATATTTCCTAACATCTAGTTTAAATATAGGATAGGACCTGCTGGCCCAGAATATCCAACGCTCCCGATCGCAAGTCCTGTCCATACCTTTCCTAAATGTGTTACTCCACGATCCAACAGGTGTGTAGCGCTCCAAGTTCCTCTTCATCCCTTGGATGCGCGTTCTTCTGGTACCAATATTAGTACTTTATTCCTCATCTACCTACAACAAATGACCCATTCTTTGCCCACAATATGGGAAAGAATGAGGGGCACAACGCCAATTCGAACTGGAAAACATTCTTTGTCTTAACGTGTGACAAACTTGTATGTATTCTGGACTATCAGGCTATAAAAAATAAATTTAACAACATGTGTGCAAGCCTTCAGTGCATGCACACATGGTGTTAAAAAAAAATCCGGCCTCCTCCTACCCCTTCAGCCGGCCATTCCATCTCCAGAATTGGTGCAATTTTAGGAGTATTATTAGACCAATATTTCCTAACATCTAGTTTAAATATAGGATAGTACCTGCTGGCCCAGAATATCCAACGCTCCCGATTGCAAGTGCTGTCCATATCTTTCTTAAATTTGTTACTCCACGATCCAACAGGTGTGTAGCGCGCCAAGTTCCTCTTCATCCCTTGGATGCACGTTCTTCTGGTACCAGTATTAGTACACCATTCTTTTTCTACCTACAACAAATGACCCATTCTTTGCCCACAATATGGGAAAGAATGAGGGGCACAATGCCAATTCGAACTGGAAAACATTCTTTGTCTTAACATGAACAAACTTGTATGTATTCTGGACTATCAGGCTATAAAAAATGAATTTAATTACATGTGTGCAAGCCCTCAGTGCATGCACACATGGTGTTAAAAAAAATCCGGCCTCCTCCTACCCCTTCAGCCGGCCATTCCATCTCCAGAATTGGTGCATTTTTAGGAGTATTATTACACCAATATTTCCTAACATCTAGTTTAAATATAGGATAGTACCTGCTGGCCCAGAATATCCAACGTACCCGATTGCAAGTGCTGTCCATATCTTTCTTAAATTTGTTACTCCATGATCCAACAGGTGTGTAGCGCGCCAAGTTCCTCTTCATCCCTTGGAGGCACGTTCTTCTGGTACCAATATTAGTACACCATTCCTCTTCTACCTACAACAATTGACCCACTCTTTGCCTACAATATGGGAAAGAATGAGGGGCACATTGCTAATTCGAACTGGAAAACATTCTTTGTCTTAACGTGTGACAAACTTGTATGTATTCTGGACTATCAGGCTATAAAAAATAAATTTAACAACATGTGTGCAAGCCTTCAGTGCATGCACACATGGTGTTAAAAAAAATCCGGCCTCCTCCTACCCCTTCAGCCGGCCATTCCATCTCCAGAATTGGTGCATTTTTTGGAGTATTATTACACCAATATTTCCTAACATCTAGTTTAAAGATAGGATAGTACCTGCTGATCCAGAATATCCAACGCTCCCGATCGCAAGTGCTGTCCATACCTTTCTTAAATGTGTTACTCCAGGATCCAACAGGTGTGTAGCGCGCCAAGTTCCTCTTCATCCCTTGGATGCACGTTCTTCTGGTACCAGTATTAGTACACCATTCTTTTTCTACCTACAACAAATGACCCATTCTTTGCCCACAATATGGGAAAGAATGAGGGGCACAATGCCAATTCGAACTGGAAAACATTCTTTGTCTTAACATGAACAAACTTTTATGTATTCTGGACTATCAGACTGTAAAAAATGAATTTAACAACATGTGTGCAAGCCTTCAGTGCATGCACACATGGTGTTAAAAAAAATCCGGCCTCCTCCTACCCCTTCAGCCGGCCATTCCATCTCCATAAGTGGTGCATTTTTAGTATTATTACACCAATATTTGCTAACATCTAGTTTAAAGTTAGGATAGTACCTGCTGGTCCAGAATATCCAACGCTCCCGATCGCAAGTGCTGTCCATACCTTTCTTAAATGTGTTACTCCAGGATCCAACAGGTGTGTAGCGCGCCAAGTTCCTCTTCATCTCTTGGATGCACGTTCTTCTGGTACCAATATTAGTACACCATTCCTCTTCTACCTACAACAAATGACCCATTCTTTGCCCACAATATGGGAAAGAATGAGGGGCACAATGCCAATTCGAACTGGAAAACATTCTTTGTCTTAACATGAACAAACTTTTATGTATTCTGGACTATCAGGCTATAAAAAATAAATTTAACAACATGTGTGCAAGCCTTCAGTGCATGCACACATGGTGTTAAACAAAATCCGGCCTCCTCTTACCCCTTCAGCCGGCCATTCCATCTCCAGAATTGGTGCATTTTTAGGAGTATTATTACACCAATATTTCCTAACATCTAGTTTAAAGTTAGGATAGTACCTGCTGGTCCATAATATCCAACGCTCCTGATCGCAAGACCTGTCCATACCTTTCTTAAATGTGTTACTCCACGATCCAACAGGTGTGTAGCGCGCCAAGTTCCTCTTCATCCCTTGGAGGCATGTTCTTCTGGTACCAATATTAGTACACCATTCCTCTTCTACCTACAACAAATTACCCACTCTTTGCCCACAATATGGGAAAGAATGAGGGGCACAATGCCAATTCGAACTGGAAAACATTCTTTGTCTTAACATGAACAAACTTGTATGTATTCTGGACTATCAGGCTATAAAAAATAAATTTAACAACATGTGTGCAAGCCTTCAGTGCATGCACACATGGTGTTAAAAAAAATCCGGCCTCCTCCTACCCCTTCAGCCGGCCATTCCATCTCCAGAATTGGTGCATTTTTAGGAGTATTATTACACCAATATTTCCTAACATCTAGTTTAAATATAGGATAGTACCTGCTGGCCCAGAATATCCAACGCTCCCGATCGCAAGTGCTGTACATACCTTTCCTAAATGTGTTACTCCACGATCCAACAGGTTTGTAGCGCGCCAAGTTCCTCTTCATCCCTTGGAGGTGCATTCTTCTGGTACCAATATTAATACACCATTCCTCTTCTACCTACAACAAATGATCCATTCTTTGCCCACAATATGGGAAAGAATGAGGGGCACAATGCAAATTCGAACTGGAAAACATTCTTTGTCTTAACGTGTGACAAACTTGTATGTATTCTGGACTATCAGGCTGTAAAAAATGAATTTAACAACATGTGTGCAAGCCTTCAGTGCATGCACACATGGTGTTAAAAAAAATCCGGCCTCCTCCTACCCCTTCAGCCGGCCATTCCATCTCCAGAATTGGTGCATTTTTAGGTGTATTATTACACCAATATTTCCTAACATCTAGTTTAAATATAGGATAGGACCTGCTGGCCCAGAATATCCAACGCTCCCGATCGCAAGTCCTGTCCATACCTTTCCTAAATGTGTTACTCCACGATCCAACAGGTGTGTAGCGCTCCAAGTTCCTCTTCATCCCTTGGATGCGCGTTCTTCTGGTACCAATATTAGTACTTTATTCCTCATCTACCTACAACAAATGACCCATTCTTTGCCCACAATATGGGAAAGAATGAGGGGCACAACGCAAATTCGAACTGAAAAACATTCTTTGTCTTAACGTGTGACAAACTTGTATGTATTCTGGACTATCAGGCTATAAAAAATGAATTTAACAACATGTGTGCAAGCCTTCAGTGCATGCACACATGGTGTTAAAAAAAATCCGGCCTCCTCCTACCCCTTCAGCCGGCCATTCCATCTCCAGAATTGGTGCATTTTTAGGAGTATTATTACACCAATATTTCCTAACATCTAATTTAAATATAGGATAGTACCTGCTGGCCCAGAATATCCAACGTACCCGATCGCAAGTGCTGTCCATACCCTTCCTAAATGTGTTACTCCACGATTCAACAGGTTTGTAGCGCTCCAACTTCCTCTTCATCCCTTGGAGGCGCGTTCTTCTGGTACCAATATTAGTACACCATTCCTCTTCTACCTACAACAAATGACCCATTCTTTGCCCACAATATGGGAAAGAATGAGGGGCACAACGCAAATTCGAACTGAAAAACATTCTTTGTCTTAACGTGTGACAAACTTGTATGTATTCTGGACTATCAGGCTATAAAAAATGAATTTAATTACATGTGTGCAAGCCTTCAGTGCATGCACACATGGTGTTAAAAAAAAATCCGGCCTCCTCCTACCCCTTCAGCCGGCCATTCCATCTCCAGAATTGGTGCATTTTTAGGAGTATTATTACACCAATATTTCCTAACATCTAGTTTAAATATAGGATAGTACCTGCTGGCCCAGAATATCCAACGCTCCTGATCGCAAGTGCTGTCCATACCCTTCCTAAATGTGTTACTCCACGATCCAACAGGTGTGTAGCGCTCCAAGTTCCTCTTCATCCCTTGGAGGCACGTTCTTCTGATACCAATATTAGTACACCATTCCTCTTCTACCTACAACAAATGACCCATTCTTTGCCCACAATATGGGAAAGAATGAGGGGCACAACGCCAATTCGAACTGGAAAACATTCTTTGTCTTAACGTGTGACAAACCTGTATGTATTCTGGACTATCAGGCTGTAAAAAATGAATTTAACAACATGTGTGCAAGGCTTCAGTGCATGCACACATGGTGTTAAAAAAAATCCGGCCTCCTCCTACCCCTTCAGCCGGCCATTCCATCTCCATAAGTGGTGCATTTTTAGGAGTATTATTACACCAATATTTCCTAACATCTAGTTTAAATATAGGATAGGACCTGCTGGCCCAGAATATCCAACGCTCCCGATCGCAAGTGCTGTCCATACCTTTCCTAAATGTGTTACTCCACGATACAACAGGTGTGTAGCGCGCCAAGTTCCTCTTCATCCCTTGGAGGCGCGTTCTTCTGGTACCAATATTAGTACACCATTCCTCTTCTACCTACAACAAATGACCCATTCTTTGCGCACAATATGGGAAAGAATGAGGGGCACAACGCCAATTCGAACTGGAAAACTTTCTTTGTCTTACCATTAATAATCTTGTATGCATTCTGGACTATCAGGCTATAAAAAATAAATCTAACAACATGTGTGCAAGCCTTCAGTGCATGCCAAACTGTTGGGGAAAGAAAATACTATAACGTCTTGGTGCCACAGATCGCATCTTGTCTGGCATGCAAGCTTACAAACCCTCTCTGCACAGAGAATCCCTGTGACATCATTAGTGATGTCACAGGGTTCCCTATCAACTTCGCCAATGCAGAAGCAGCTCTTTAACATCCGGCAGCTATCCATATGAGCGCGTGTTTAGGGCTTTTTGTAACAGGGAATTCATTATTTTATTCCCTGTCACTTTACAGGATCGGGCTGCCAGTGTGACAGCCCGATCGTAACGATGGGATTGTATGCAGGATCGCGCAGTGTTATAAACACATGTAAATGAACAGGTTCCTGGCACAGGGATGAGTCCATTAGCCCACTAATTTACGTGGCTGGGGCGGGAAGGGGGTTCAATTGCACGGTATTTGGTGTCAGAAAGATGTCATACTCCACAGCAGCCACTAGATGGATCCACCGTCTAAATTTACAATCCGCATACCTTCAATATAAGCTTCCCATTCTGGATGTAGCCCCTTCTCCAGGTGATTGGTTACCGGGCACTCTCTTCGAGATGAAGCTCCTCCTCTAGCGGATTGGTTCGGTTACTGGGCACCTACTTCTGGATGTAGCTCATACTCGGTGGATATTGTCACCAGGGCATAATGGGGGTTGCAAAATCTGGGGGCAATATAAAATCACTTTACTATTTATACCTATCCACCTGTAGCTGTCCTGCTCTCTAAACCTCACAGGGGTAAGAATATATGTAATAAATCGAAAAACTAGAGATGGAGGCTGAACCAATAAAACTATTTTATTCTAAATTTATAGAATAGTTGAATAAATATCATATAATATAAGCTTCAAAATTTAGACAAAGAAACCAGGATCAGTGCAAAGCTGCACAAGTATTAACCCCTTCCCGACATATATACAGTGCACACCCAGGTCTGCCATCTTTGTACTCCTATGAAGCCCTGCCTCTTCATAGGAGACTGTCAGGCGGGATTCACACGACAGGGTTTCCAGGCCGAGTGCCGGCCGTTCATAAATCGTCCGGCACCCGGCTGCATTAGGAATAATAGACCCCTAATGGGGCTATTCACACGACCGATTTTTTGACGGTCGGAAAAACCGGCCGTCAAAAAATGGGACATACCCTATTTTCGGCCGGGTGCCCGGCCGCCCGGTTCCCATAGAAGTCTATGGGGCCGGGTAATACACGGCCATCACCGGAATATGTCCCGAGTGATGGCCGGGTCTACCATCGCTCACGCACTCTCTCTCCTCCTTCTCACAGTGCAGAGTGCATGTGAGGAGGAGGAGGAGGGTCTTTTTTTGCTCCCTGTAGGAGTCGGCCGGGGATTGGGGATTCCGCTACAGGAGAAGTGCGTGACTACACTGTCCATATATGGACACAGCGAAGTTACGCACTTCTGCAGCGGAATCCCCGACTCTATGGCCAGGGATGCCGCTACAGGAGAAGTGCGTGACTACACTGTCCATGTATGGACACAGCGAAGTCACGCACTTCTGAAGCGGAATCCCCGACTCTATGGCCGGGGATGCTGCTACAGGAGAAGTGAGTGACTACACTGTCCATATATGGACACAGCGAAGTCACTCACTTCTGCAGCGGAATCCCTGACTCTATGGCCGGGGATTCCGCTACAGGAGAAGTGAGTGACTACACTGTCCATATATGGACACAGCGATGTCACTCACTTCTGCAGCGGAATCCCCAACTCTATGGCCGGGGATTCTGCTACAGGAGAAGTGAGTGACTACACTGTCCATATATGGACACAGCGATGTCACTCACTTATGCAGCGGAATCCACGACTCTATGGCCGGGGATTCCGCTACAGGAGAAGTGAGTGACTACACTGTACATATATGGACACAGTGACGTCACTCACTTCTGAAGCGGAATTCCCGACCTGTGGCAGGGGGCTGGGTGGCATCACCTACAGGGGGCTGGGTGGCATTACCTACAGGGGGCTGGGTGGCATTACCTACCAGGGGGGCTGTGGCATTATCTACAAAGGGCTGCGTGTGGCAACAAATTTAATTGAAATTCATCCGATTTTAAAACGGACAGGGAAAAAAACGGATGCAAATCGGGTCCAAATCGGCCCGGTAAAAACGGCAACTCGGCCCGGAACGGAATTGGAACGGATGCAAACCGGATGCAAACCGGCCGGGAAAATCGGCCAAAAACGGCCGATTTTCCCGGCCGACACTCGGACCATGTCGTGTGAATGAGGCCTCAGAGTCGTGTTATACTGCAATACATTAGTATTGCAGTATATTGTGCAAGCGATCTAACGATGATATAAAATGAAATGAAATAACAAGTGATCAAAAAGTCTCACGTACCCCAAAATGGTACCAATATAAACTGCAGCTCGCCCTGCAAAAATAAGCCCTCACACGGCTAAATCAACAGAAAAATAAAACGTTATGGCTCTCAGAATGTGGCGACAAAACTCACATTTTATTTTTAACAATCAGTTTTTTCCTTGTAAAAGTAGTAAAACATAAAGAAAACAATATAAATTTGGTATCGCTGTAATCGTATCGACCCGCAGAATAAATTTAACATGCCGTTTTTATCGGACGGTGAACGCCGTAAAAACAAAACCACCCAAAAGGTTGAGGAATCGCTGTTTTTTTCCTATTCCTCACGAGATATATATTTTTTCTTGTTTCCCACTATATTATATGGTACAAAAAATGGTGCTGTGAAAATCTACAACTCGTCCCGCAAAAAACAAGTCCCATACGGCAATATTGATGGGAAAATAAAAGAGTTATGGTTTTTGGAAGGTGGGGAGGAAAAAACAAATGTTCAAATCCAAAAAATGGCTGCGGAGGGAAGGGGTTAATACAGAATCCATATAAATTACCACATATCATCAGTAGACAACTTTATATCAAGTTCATCTAATCTAAATATACAACCATATATATATATATATATATATATATATATATATACACATACAAACTCTAGTTATAGCAAAGACAATGCTGTTTATACTAAAACCAAGCAGAAGAACTAGAAGTCCCAGCAAATGTATTCAAATAATGGTTGGTAGAACCACAGATCCCAGCAATTTCAGTTCAATGGAGTTCATAAAAAAACAGGCACTTTACAATGTTCTTTTGTAGAACTATAAGTCTCAGCAACTCTAAATCAGATGTATATAGATACCACTAAAGATATTCTCATCTTCACATACAGTATATACTCACAAATGTTTCTCATTACAATATGGAGGGGGCTCTATTGGTCTTCTTATAATCCACAGGTAATACCACAGATGAATCCTCACTGGTTTTCTTTATAATCCACAAGTAGTAGGCAGATATTTCCTCACTGTAGGCCCATCTCAGAGGCAACCCACACAGAGGCCACCACACAGGTTCAACTGCCATCCACACAAAGATAGGTAGACTCACCATGGGTCCAACTGCCATCCACACAAAGATAGGTAGACTCACCATGGGTCCAACTGTCATCCACACAAAGATAGGTAGACTCTCCCTGGCTCCAATTGTCATCCACACGAAGATAGGTAGACTCTCAGTGGCTCCAACTGTCATTCACAGGTAGTTTGTTTGACTCTCACTGGCTCTATTTGTAATCCTCATATAGGTAATGACTGCAGTCCAATCTCACTGTCAGCCTATACAGAGGCTATTATTATCCTGGACACAGGCTATGGTCTATAACTCAACTCCTAAGTCACAGTCTTCTGTTGGGTCCTCTTCAAATATCATCAAAAAAGAAAAGATTTCCATTGGCTGCTCTGCTTGGGGGTGGGACTTTCTGTAGGCAGCTCTCCTATTGGCCAGTGGGGGGGTCTTCTGGTAGGCGGAGCTTCCTCTCTCCAATGACTCTTTATCTTGGCTTACTATCGCTGGTGCTGTTGCTTCTGTCATATCAGCATCATCGCCACTCCTGCTCCTGTGACTCTCTTCGGGCCCTCTTCAGCTCCTGATTCCATTTTGAATTGCCTCTGTGCCACAGTTACCATAGTAACAGTAATCCAGTGGCCTATCAACAGAACAAAGGCCTTTATATAGGCCCATACATTAAAAAAAAAAAGCTGTTTCTCCCCCTCACACATACAAGGATGCAGCCGCAAGCGGCTGAAAATGCACGTCAGTGCAGTGGAAATTCCCACACGATTTAACCCGTTAATCGTGTGGCCATTCGCCATCGCATGAAGCTTGGTTTAGTCGCGTGCAGCTTCCGCCAAGTCTGTTATTACCCCCAGATTCCGCAGCTTTATTCGCTAGCTGAGTCAGCCAATAACGAAGTCTGCTCATTATCTAACCCAGATAAGCTGCCAAATGTCCGCAACTCACATGTGGAGTAGAAAGCTTTACAGCTACAGATGATAGTTAGTTCTGCAAATGAGGGCAGGTGCAGGCAGTGCAAGAGTCAGACGATCTTTAGGGCAGGGCCAGTCTCCCAGTAGACATTTACGGCCGCACCAAACTTAGGCCCGTGGATCAGTTAGCATGGCTGCAATTACTTACCGCTCCTCAGACTTCTTCTCCTCCTTTTGTGCCGTCTGCAACACATTGCGTCCTGACGCCGTCCAGCGTTAGGACGTGGTGAGTGGTGGCTGTAATGCGTGGCGGATGGCAGAAGAGGAGGAGAAGACGCCGGGGAGAAAAAAGCGGTACGTATAAGTAAGCGTCTGATCTGGGGTAAGCGTCTGATCTGGGGTCTGATTAGTTTAGGGGGTCTGGTCGGAGGTCAGATTAATTTAGGGGCCTGGACTGGGATCTGATTGGTTAGGGGATCTGGTTAATTAGAGGAATCTGTCACCGCATTAGTGTTAGGAAGGAATTTCTAGATATTCATGAGCTCCTGACTCCCCCTGCCCACTGTTTGATAGCTTTCTTGCTATGCACAGTAATTGGGAGAAAACTGTCAATAAGCGTTGGCTGGGTGGGGGGGTGACAGCTTATGAATATGATGGACTCATTCTCCACAATGCGATGCAAGCGCTACAGCAAATAGAGTGTACATTTTACAAAAACTACACCACAGGCAGACATAACACTCACAAATCTGAAATCAGTTTTTCTGTCTCTACATTATGCTGCCCTGAGAGAGAGCATCATAGAGGTGGTGATAGATTTCCTCTAAGGGGTCTGGTGTCTGAATTTATTTGTGTTGCCATAGGTGTTGGGAATGGTTGTAAAACAAAGGGGCCAAATATGTGTCAGCATCAAACTCTACAGTCGGCAGAAAAAGTCGTTATAATGGCCTGAAATGAAAAGAGAACGGCTACAATCGGAGAAGATGTCACCTGTGAATCACTGGATATATAGAGGAGCTGTCACCTCTCCTGACCTCTCGGGCAATGCCTCTGCACAAAAAAGCATAATAAGCAATGCATTTCTATGCAGCAATGTATATGTATACCGGCCCGACGGAGGCCAAAAGTACACTCTTTTAGCCTCTGAGAGTGAATACAGGCCAATTGGTAAGTTTGGCGTATTTGCTGGGAGCTTTACCCTGAATATACGCCAAAAGTAGGGCTAAAACGTGATGTGAACAGAGTCTATTGACAGGCTTGGTGACTGTTGCCAATGATAACCAGCAGAATTTTGAATGCAGCTCATGGACAATGTAGATGTCACATGACTGCATGTCCATGACGGTTGATAGTTTACATATAGTCACAATGTTTCTGAAGAGTGGACCCTGGGGAGATTTTCTACAAAATGTGTGTTATAAAATGTCACCTTTTTTATCATATCCTAAAAAAAAACAAATAAACCCTTTAACCCCTTCCCGCAAAGCGCAGTACTATTACGTTGCGGTGATAGTGCGGGCTCAGGAGCTGAGCCCGCACCATCACCGCCAGGTGACAGCTGTATGTTACTAGCATCCGATATGGCTGATTAACCCCTCAGATAGAGATCGCAGCATGTGAGGAGTTTTTAGGTATTGACACCCCAGCAACGTGATCGCTGAGTTGCCGGTGGCTGCAAAGGCTATCAGAGGCCTAATACTTAACTTCCAGTTTGCCAGCAATGGAAGCCTCCTATGCCCCGCTCGGCAGCGGGGCCTAAAAGGCTTCCTGTACCATCGTCAAGATGGCGCCGGCTCAGCTTCCGGCTCAGAAGCTACGCCGGCGTCATCAGCAGTGGGTGTCCGCTGTATGTTACAGCAGACAACCCTCTGTAATGGCAGTAACCGGAGCTAGCCACCGTGACCAGCGCTCCTTTCATTTTTATTTAGCTGCGCAGACGCCGGAAGTCAGAGGTTAGTCATGGAGAACTTCGGGGGACTTTCGGTCCCCTGTTCTCCCTATCGCTGCCAGCGATCACACATGTATCCCCTATCCTGTGGATAGGGGATACATGTCTTTTGTAGGACACACTGTAGGTCGTTTTTTTTTGTGGGGTTGGGGCTGCATGGCGTTACCTACCGGGGGGGCTGTATGGCATTACCTACAGGGGGTGGGCTGTATGGTGTTACCTACAGGGGGGCTGTATAGTGTTACCTACAGGGGGGCTGTATAGCGTTACCTACAAGGGGGGCTGTATAGCGTTCTCTATAGTGGGGGCTGTATGGCGTTCTCTACAGTGGGGGCTGTATGGCGTTCTCTACAGTGGGGGCTGTATGGCGTTAGCGCCATACAGCCCCCTCTGTAGATAACGCCATACAGCCCCCACTGTAGAGAACGCCATATAGTCCCCTCTGTAGATAATGCCATACAGCCCCCCTGTAGATAACTCCATACAGCCCCCTCTGTAGATAACTCCATACAGCCCCCACTGTAGATAACTCCATACAGCCCCCTCTGTAGATAACTCCATACAGCCCCCTCTGTAGATAACTCCATACAGCCCCCTTTGTAGATAACTCCATACAGCCCCCTCTGTAGATAACTCCATACAGCCCCCTCTGTAGATAACTCCATACAGCCCCCTCTGTAGATAACTGCATACAGCCCCCTCTGTAGATAACGCCATACAGCCCCCACTGTAGAGAACGCCATACAGCCCTCACTGTAGAGAACTCCATACAGCCCCCTCTGTAGATAACTCCATACAGCCCCCACTGTAGAGAACGCCATACAGCCCTCACTGTAGAGAACGCCATACAGAGTCCCCGCTGTAGATAACAGTGCCAGTGGCGTAGCTATAGGGGTCGCAGTTGCGACCGGGCCCCTAAGCCTGAGGGGCCCACGGGCCCCCCTCGCCACACTTAGAGTGTCCGTATCATTGCTTCTTAGATAAAATCGATCTTTACACAGCGCAGGTGCAGCAGCGTGTGTAATCCCCCTCCCTTCTTGTGCTCTGAGGCACTGGATTGGAGGAGACGGGAGGAGGAGTCTAGATACACACACTGCCGCACGCTGTGTAAGGAGAAGCTCATGTCTTATCACAGCTCGTTTCCCCCACATCCATGTGAGTTCTGGACAGGCGTTACTCATACAGTTACATGGTCTTTCTTTAGTGGCTTTCCCTATACTGTTTGATCTTTGCTGTCTCTCTCTGTTCTTTCTATCCTGCAAATAGAGGACAGAACGGGAGGATTCAGCAGTGAGAGCAGCGCAGACAGGACACTGATAACAGGTTACTGAGGGTCATAATTCATTACAGGACAGCTCAGCCTCCAGTTATCGGGAAGACACTGATAAGGGGGCTAGAGGTTACTGTGGGTCATGATTGCACATTACTGGAGGTCTGGAGCTGTGCTGTAATGTGAAGCACACAGCTCTGCTATGCCAGTGTCTATTGGAAACTATAGATAATAAAGAGGCTGCTCCTACAGATTTGTTAGATAATATCTAGTATTAGTAGGCATTTTCTTAAGTTTTTTTTTTTTTACAGAATCATAAATTATCACCTATCCTTAGGATAAGTGATCATTTTGTTATCGCTGGGACTCACTGGCGTAGCTATAGGGGTCGCAGTGGTCGCAATTGCGACCGGGCCCCGAAGCCAGGGGGGCCCACAGCCCCCGCACCACATCAATAAAAAGTTACTATAGTAACTCGGGCCGCGGGCCCATTACTATAGTAACAGACTGTACTTACCTTCCTGGTTCCGGATTGCAGCAGAGGTCCTGACGTCAAGCGCTGTGCGCAGCGCATGACGTCACAGCGCTATGCGCCGCGCACAGCATCGAGAGGACAGAACTTCTGCCGCGGCTGAAGAGGAAGGTAAGGTTAGCCCCGACAGGCGGGGTCCGACTCCCGGGACCCACCAATCAGCTGTTTTGAAGGGGCCGCAGCACTCGTACTAGAGCTGCTTCCCCTTCATTCCGGTCACACTGTGAATCGGTGTCAGAGATTCACAGTGTGAGCGAGTAGTGAAATGAAGGGGAAGCAGCTGTCGTACGAGTGCTGCGGCCCCTTCAAAACATCTGATTGGCGGGTCCCGGGAGACGGACCCCAACACATCAGCTATTGATGGCCTATCCTGAGGATATATCCAAAGCAGAAAATTACCACAGCACTGGACCACAAGTGGGTGCACGCCTCAATAGGACCGGATCCGCGGTCCCCAATATCAGATAGACAAAATAGACGAGGAGACAGCACTTCACATGCTTGAGAAAGGTCCTGCTGGACTGAAACGTCGCACGGGTGATTAAAAAGCTGACATATGTTGGAAGTGCTGTCTCCTCGTCTATTTTGTCTATCCTGAGGATAGGCCATCAATGTTTAGGGACTGCACAACCCCTAAGCCTACGATGTAGCAGGCTTAGGGGGCCCATGAGACAGGATCACAGATTGTGTGATCCTGTCTGCTGGGCCCTGTATATAAGCGTACCACATTGTAGGTTTAGATACAGGGCCCCAGCACACAGTAATCTTATACTGTATAACATTACTGTCTGCTGGACCCTGTATCTAAGCCTAACACATGTGTTACTAATCATTTTTTGTGTGTTTTCTTACAGGTTCGGTCGTTGGACTACGTCGGATTCCAGGACTACTTCGATGACGGCTTTTTTATTTATGATCAATAAAATGATTAATGAGGGTTGTGTGGGTTTTTTTTTTTATTTCAATAAAATATTTTTTCTATGTCTTTGTGTTTTTTTTTTTAACTATATTACTACCGCCTTAGTAATGGCCGCCGGCTGATTGACAGCATCCTTTGCTAAGGCGGGGCTTAGTGTTAGCCGGTGCAGAGGCGAACACTAACCCCCTTTATTACCCCGGTACCCACCGCCACCAGGGGTGCTGGGAAGAGCCGGGTACGATCCTGTACTTGACCATCTGTAGTGATGGTCGGCCACTAGGGTGGCCGCAGGCTGGTAGTATCAGGAGGGGAAAGGCCAGATACAGTGGCCCTTCCCACCCTGGTAGGTGGTAGGTGCTATTGTTTTTGGCCTTCCCCAGCCTAATACTACCAGCCTGCGGCCACCCCGGTGCCTGCCCGTCACTACAGATGGACGGGTACTGGTTCGTACCCGGCTCTTCCCAGCACCCCTGGTGGCGGTGGGTACCGGGGTAATAATGGGGGTTAGTGTTGGCCTCTGCACCGGCTAACATTAAGCCCCGCCTCAGTAATGGAGGTTGTCAATCAGCCAGCGGCCATTACTAAGGCGGTGATAATAAAGTTTAAAAAGATACAAGCACATAGAAAAAATATTTTATTGAAATAAAAAAACAACCCCCATTAACCATTTTATTGAGAATAAAAAAACGCTGTCATTGAAGTCCTCGTATCCGAAGTCCAACAACCGAACCTGTAAAAAAACACAAACACACAAAAATAATCAGTAACACTTAAAGAAGCAAAATTATTATTCTTACCTTTCCTGGGTCCAGCGCTGGAGCTGCAATGTCAGCGAGCTGAGCCCTGTATCTAATCCAATCATGTGTGATACTGTCTGCTGGGCCCTGTATCTAATCCTATCATGTGTGATACTGCCTTCTGAGCCACTGTATCTAATCCTATCATGTGTGATACTGTCTGCTCAGCCACTGTATGTAATCCTATCATGTGTGATACTGTCTGCTCAGCCACTGTATCTAATCCGATCATGTGTGATACTGTCTGCTGAGCCAATGTATCTAATCCTATCCCTAGTTTATAGGGTCGTAGTGGTATAGATATGCTATGCTGTCTCCTATACACACATTTTTTTTTTGGGGCGGACACATATATATTGGGGCTATTTCCCCTGCCATTTTAAGCCCTTAGTGACGCCCCTGGCTGCTAGTAAACCGAGCAATGCCCCAAATTGTGGCAATGGTCACAGTGACTGATATAATAAACCAGAAAGAGAAGAAAAGTCACGACCAAGTATTTGCAAAATTACAAACAATCTTTATTTCAGTCAAAAATACACAGAAAACACATTACAACTATACACAGTAAAAAGAATGAACCCTCATAAAGAGATGGAATCCGAACATAAAAGCAGCCTGGTCCCCCAGATGTTAAAATGGTCACAAGATCCCACAAAGAGCATAAATCAATATTATTAGGCAGGTGCTAAGCATAGTACATTTGCACAGATAGATACCTAAAAAAATATACCAGCAAAGTGCAGTCATAGGCAAACTAATGAGCAGTATACCTACACCTACCTAGTGGAAAATGAGCAGGAGATCAGAACCGGGAGGGGAGACCGCTGCCAGACCCGACACGCGTTTCGCTGGTGCTTCGTCAGGGGTGATTGTGCTAGTGCTGCATTGGTGAGTCACTTAGGAGACCCAGCGATGCAGCTGAAAGTAGCGGACCGTCGGCCATGAGAAGATTGCGGGGGGAGGGGGCCCAATAAGAACTTTTGCATCGGGGCCCATGAGCCTTTAGCTACGCCCCTGGGGCAAGGCGTCTGGGCATAAGCGCGCGCAGGGGTCTGATGATGATGGTGGTGTTGGGGAGTGGTAGGGGGGCCCAAGCTGAATTCTTGCACCCGGGCCCATGAGCCTTTAGCTACGCCCCTGGATAACACCATACAGCCCCCTTCTGTATGGCGCTATCTACAGAGGGGGCTGTATGGAGTTATCTACAGAGGGGGCTGTATGGCGTTATCTACAGGGGGGCTGTATGGTGTTATCTACAGAGGGGGCTGTATGGTGTTATCTACAGGGGGCTGTATGGCGTTATCTACAGGGGGCTGTATGGCGTTATCTACAGGGGGGCTGTATGGCGTTATCTACAGGGGGGCTGTATGGCGTTATCTACAGGGGGGCTGTAAGAAAGGCACTATCTACAAGGGGGGGTTGTGTGACACCCAGGGGAGGGGGGGCCCCAGTCAAAAGTTTGCTATGGGGCCCAGTCTTTCCTATTTACGCCCCTGATTTTGTCCTCTGTGTCACCGTCCTAGTCAATACTAAGGGCTTACTCACACAAACGGTGTAAAATCAGCCATGAAAAACGTCATTTTTTCATGGCCGATTTGCATCCATGTGGGACCCGATTTCCCAGATCCCTCATAGACTTGAGTCTATTGAGGGATCCGTAAAAACAGGCAAAAATAGGACATGTCCTATATTTTTTAAAGGCCATTCACAGAGTCCAATAAAAAATAGTTGTATGAATAGCCCTATGGAAGTACAATGATTTTAATGTAGCCGTGTGACGGCCCTTAAAAAAACGTCCGTCACACAACCAATTATCCCGTTCGTGTGAATAAATACTAAGCAAAGTTGTGTTCTCAGGTACAGCATGTGCAGCTTCTGCTGGATTCTTGTGCAGTTATATATGTAAGTCAGTGGTACACTTTTTAAGTAAGGTGACACTAGACTTCACACCGGAACAAACACAATTACTGGATACGGGAACACAGGATACAACTAAGGGACCATTTGTTAGCAAACGTGGGAAGACACAACAACGCTCAGGCAAGGAGGAAGAGGGTAGAGTCCTTTTTATAATCCAGGGTGCGTTGGGATTGGGAAGGAAGCATTTTACAGGTGCACCCTAGGAGAGAGAGTGGAGCATTCCAGCCGCTTGTGCTGGCGTCTCCGGGGATGAAGATGCTGGTTAGAGTTCATTGGTTCACGAAGTTGGGGGACCCCATAGGAGAACTTCTCCGAAATTCCAATCAAGGACAGGAATGTGTTGGCGAAGTCCCTGCAGGACAGGGTTAACAGACTTAGACTGGACATAAAACGCTATCAGTTCCAAATGGAGGGCACCTATCTGTAGCCTCAGAGGTTTGGTGATAGACAGGATTGGGTCGGGCAGAGGCTGTCCATCTACTGAAGCGACTGCCAGAGGTCTCTCCAGAGGCACTCTGGCCAAGTGGAGATGATCTACCAAGTCTTGCTGTATACAATTTGCAGACGCTCCAGTATACAAATAAGCGGGGACAAAGTGTGATTCTTCACTGGTGAAGATAGTCACCGGAATAGAAAGTCTGGGACAGAATTTAGTAGTCGAGGTAGATTCATCTTTTATTGTCTCTACAATCAATCCTAGGTGCTGGAGTTTCCCAGATTTTGAGGGCATGGCCGCACGAAATGTCCCTTGTGACACCACAGTACAGACACAACCCAGTCGAACGTCTGCGTTGCCGTTCCTGGTCAGACAGTTGGAGTCTGTCTACCTGCACTGGCTCTACCGGAGATGCAACAGAACAGGGCAGTAGAGGATTTTGAAATTTGGGTGCCAGTCGACAAGACCTCTTCTCCTGGCGAACTTCCAGAGTACGCTCTTGGATCCTCATATCGATCCGTGTTGCCAGGAGTATTAAGGCATTCAAGGTAGAAGGATTTTTCTCTCAGGCTGCCAGTTCATCCTTTATATGAGTGTCAAATCCCTGCTAGAAAGTTGCCACTAAGGCTTCGTTATTCCAAGCCAGCTCCACTGCCAGCGTACGGAAGTGGATGGCGTATTCCGCTGTAGTTACATAGTTCGTACGGTTGAAAAAAGACACATGTCCATCAAGTTCAACCAAGGGATGGGAAAAGGGAATTAAAAAACTTCTACACATAAGAGCTTATTTTTTTGTTCTAGGAAATTATCTAAGCCTTTATTAAAGCCATCTACTGTCCCTGCTGTGACCAGCTCCTGCGGTAGGCTATTCCATAGATTCACAGTTCTCACAGTAAAGAAGGCTTGTCGCCTCTGCAGATTGAACCTTTTTTTCAAGAGCCCCCATGTTTTTTAGGGGGTTTTACATGGAACAGGATTTCACCATATTTTTTGTATGTGCCATTAATATATTTCTATAAGTTAATCATGTTCCCCCTTAGTCGTCTTTTTTCAAGGCTAAATAGGTTTAGTTCTCTTAATCATTCCTCATAACTTAGATTCTCCATGCCCCTTATTACCTTCATTGCTCTTCTTTGTATTTTTTCCAACTCCAGGGCATCCTTTCTATGAACTGGAGCCCAGAACTGGACTGCATATTCTAGATGAGGCCTCACTAATGCTTTGTAAAGTGGTAATATTACATCCCTGTCCCGCGAGTCCATGCCTCTTTTAATACACGACAATATCTTGCTGGCCTTTGAAGCAGCTGATTGACATTGCATGCTGTTATTTAGTTTATGATTTACAAGCACACCCAGATCCTTCTCAACAAGTGACTCCCCCAGTGTAGCTCCCCTAGGACATATGATGCATGCAGGTTGTTGGTACCCAGATGCATAACTTTACATTTATCTACATTAAACTTCATTTGCCAAGTGGACGCCCAAACACTTAGTTTTGTTTAAATCCGCTTGCAATTCACGAACATCTTCCATAGACTGAACATTACCACATAGCTTGGCGTCATCTGCAAAAATAGAAATACTGCTATTAATCCCATCCTCTATATCATTAATAAATAAGTTGAGTAATAGGGGTCCCAGCACTGAACCCTGGGGTACACCACTTATAACTGGGGACCATTCAGAGTAGGAATCATTGACCACAACTCTCTGGATACGATCCTTGAGCCAATTCTCAATCCAATTACAAACTATATTTTCTAAACCTATAGTCCTTAATTTACCCATTAGACGTCTATGAGGGACAGTGTCAAATGCCTTTGCAAAGTCCAAAAACACTATATCCACAGCGGCCCCTCTGTCTAGGCTTCTGCTCACCTCTTCATAAAAACAAATACGGTGCTGGCGGGAAGGTGTTCCCGCAAACCGCAGTACAGTTACGTCGCAGTGATGGTGCGGGCTCAGAAGCAGAGTTGGCACCATCACCGCGGGATGACAGCTGTATTATACAGCTGGCACCTTCCTGTAACTGCCAGGACCGGAGCTATTCTCCGATCCGGCTGATTAACCCCTCAGATGCTGCCCGCAATAGAGCGCAGCATCTGATGGGTTTTAACCCGACCGGCAACCCAGCGACTCAATCACTGGGTTGCTATGGCAATCGAAGGCCAAATAATGGCATCCGAATCTGCCTTGTACGGTAGCCGATAAAGAACCGCCTGTGGCGGTTCCTCATAGGCTTGTTGTCAGTGAATAACTGACAGCGCTAATACACTGCACTACCTATGTAGTGCAGTGTATTAGAGTAGCGATCGGGGCATCAGGCCCTCAAGTCCCCTAGTGGGACAAGTCAAAAAAGTAAAAAAAAGTTAATAAAAATGTGGTAAAACAATAAAAACACACGTTTCAAATAAAAATAAAGCTAAACTGACTTTTTTCCCATAGTAAGTCTCTTATTATGGGAAAAACCGTAGAAATTAAAAAAAAACGATATATAAGTGGTATCACCGCGTCCGTAACGACCCAAACTACAAAACTATTATGTAATTTATCCCGCACGGTGAACGCTGTAAAAAAAAAAACATGAAAAACAACGCCAGAATCTTTGTTTTTAGGTCACATCTCCTTCCAAAAAATGCTATAAAAAATGATCAAAAAGTCACATTTACTCCAAAATAGTACTAATAAAAATGGCAATCCGTCCCGCAAAAAATAATCCCTGACACCCCTTTGTGCACGCAAAAATAAAAAAGTTATGGTTCTTAGAATATGGCGACGCAGAAAACAAATGATTTTATAAAAAAAAGTGATTTTATTGTGCAAAAGCTGCAATACATTAAAAAAAACTACCGTATATAAATTTGGTATCACCGTAATCGTATCAATCCGCAGAATAAAGTTAACATGTGATTTAGGGAGCACTGTGGATGCCGAAAAAAAAAACAATAAACAACTATTCCAGAATTGCTTGTTTTTGGTAATTTCCTTTACCAAAAAATGAAATAAAAAGTGATCAAAAAGTCGTATGTGTTCTAAAATGGTACCAATAAAATCTACAGCCCGTCTGGCAAAAAAACAAGCCCGCACACCGCTCAATCAACTGAAAAATAAAAAAAGTTATGGCACTAGTAATGCGGTGATGAAAAAATCTCAATGCGCAGGCCGGAGGGGAACATTCCTTCAGTTTCAGGGCCACAGTATTGAGGAACTAGGAAGATAAGGGACATAGCACATCCCCTGGAAGCGAGGGCGCCCGTATTATACCAGAGCAAAACTTTCCCAGCAATATTTCCCAAACTACAAAGGAGAAAAAGTCCCCAAAAGGTGCAGAGCGTTACAAAAGGGGGATAAGAAAGAAAACCGTTTATCAGTGTGACACCGGCCTGTGCATAACGGATCGCTTCACATCGTAACACACATCTATGGATAATTGTATTATTTACCCCATTATTATACCCTCTTATTATGTCCTGATGTACTCCGCACAGATTACATATACCCCTGATATACTCCGCACAGATTACATATACCCCTGATATACTCCACACAGATTACATATACCCTGATATACTCCACACAGATTACATATACCACTACATTATAAACTGAAATACCAGCAAAACCCCAAACAGAAAAACAAACTAGCAAAATCCATGCTCAAAATGGCGGTCTTTCACTTCTTAGCCGTACAGTGTGCCCAAACAGCAATTTATGGCCACAAGTAAGGCATTACCATACCCGGGAGAACCCGCTTAACAATTTATGGGGTAAGATTCTCTAGGGGCACAACATATTGTGCGGTGAATAGGCATATCAGTGGAAAAATTGCAATTTTCCCTTTGCACCATCCACTGCGTATTCATTTCTGAAAAACACCTGTGGAGTGAGTCTAAATTCTCACTACACCCCTTGATAAATGCCTTTAGGGGTGTCGTTTCTAAAACGGGGTCACTTTTGTTTGGTACATCAGTGGTTTTGCAAATGCAACATGGCGTCCAGCAAAATCTACGCTCCAAAAGATAAATACCGCTCCTTTTCTTCTGAATGCTCCCATATACGTAAACAGCTGATTATAACCACATATGGGGTGTTACCGTACTCGGGAGAAATTTCTTTACAAATGTTGGGGTGCTTTTTCTTCTCTATTACTTGTAAAAATGAAAAATGTTGATCTAAAACTACATCTTGGTGGAAAAAATTATTTTTCATTTTCATGGCTTAATTCTAATTAATTCAGCAAAAAACCTTTGGGATCAAAATTTTCACTATACCCCTAGATGATTCCTCAGGGGGTGCAGTTTCCCAAATGGAGTCACTTTTGGGGTGTTTCCATTGTACTAGTACTACAGGAGCTCAGCAAATGTGACATGGCGCCCAGAAACCATTCCAAAGTCCAAATGGTGCTCCTTCCATTCTGAGCCGTACCGTGTGTCCAAACAGATGTTTATGACCACATGTGGGGTATTTTTTTACTCGGGAGAAATGTCTTTACAAATTTTACGATGCTTTTTCTCCTTTAGTCCTTGTGGAAATGAAAAAAAATTAGCTAAACCTACATTTTATTTGAAAAAAATGTAGATTTTCATTTTCACAGCCTACTTCCAAAAATTTCTGCAAAAAACCTGTGGGGTCAAACTGCTCACTGTACCCCTAGATAATTTCCTCAAGGGGTATAGTCTCCAAAATGGGGTCACTTGTTGTGGGTTTCCACTGTTTTGTCCCCTCAGGGGCTTTGCAAATGCGACATGGCCTCCGCAAACCATTCCTGCTAAATTTGAGTTCCAAAAGCCAAATGGCGCTCTTTCCCTTCTAAGCCCAGCTGTGTGTCCAAACAGCCGTTCATGACCACATGTGGGTTATTGTTTTACTCGGGAGAAATTGCTCTACAAATGTTGTGGTGCTTTTTCTACTTTAGTTCTTTTGGAAATGAAAGAAAATTAGCTAAAGCTACATTTTATTTGAAATAATGTAGATTTTCACTTTCATGGCCTAGTTCCAAAAATTTTTGCAAAAAAACTGGCAGGTCAAAATGCTTGCTACACCCCTAAATAAATTCCTCGAATGGTGTAGTTTCCTAAATGGGGTCACTTTTGGGGGGCTTCCAGTGTTTTAGTTCCACAAGACCTCTTCAAAGCTGACATGGTACCTAAAATATATTCTAATAAAAAGGAGGCCCAAAATCCTCTAGGTGCTCATTTTTCTTCGGAGGCTGGTGCTTCAGTCCAGTAGCACACTAGAGCCACATGTGGGATATTTCCTAAAATTGCAGAACATGGGTAATAAATATTGAGTTGCATTTCTCTGGTAAAACCTTCTGTGGTACAAAAAAAATGGATTCAAAATGAATTTCTGGAAAAAAATAATGAACTTTGTCAATTTCACCTCTACTTTGCCTTAATTCCTGCGCAATGTCTAAAGGGTTGAGAAACTTTCTAAATGCTGTTTTGAATACTTTGAGGGGTGCAGTTTTTAAAATGGGGTGACTTATTGGGGGTTTCTAATATCTAAGGACCTCAAAGCCACTTAACAACTGAACTGCCCCCTGTAAAAATAGCATTTTGACATTTTTTTGAAAATGTGAGAAATTGCTGCTAAAGTTCTAAGCCTTGTAACGTCCTAGAAAAATACAAGGATGTTCAAAAAACGATGCCAAACTAAAGTAGACATATGGGGGATGTTAATTAGCAACAATTTTGTGTGGTATAACTATTTGTCTTACAAGCAGATACATTTAAATTGAGAAAAATGCAAATTTTTGCAATTTTTCGCTACATTTTGGTGTTTTTCACAATTAAATACTGATTGTATCGGGCAAATTTTGCCAGTATCATAAAGTCCAATGTGTCTCGAGAAAAGAATCTCAGAATCGCTTGGATAGGTGAAAGCATTCCGGAGTTATTACCACATAAAGTGAAACATGTCAGATTTGAAAAATGAGGCTCTGTCAGGAAGGTCAAAAGTGGCCAAAGAGGGAAGGGGTTAAGCTTACTGGTCTATAATTACCCGGGGAAGACCTAGAGCCCTTTTTGAAAATAGTCACCACATTTTCCCTGCGCCAGTCCCTTGGCACTATACCGGTCACTAGAGAATCTCTAAATATTATGAAGAGGGGGACAGAAATAACGGAACTAAGCTCTTTAACCCCTTCAGGACCCAGCCACTCTTGGACCAAATGTCACAGCCTCATTTTTTTAATCTGACGTGTGTTACTTTATGTGGTAATAACTTGGGAATGCTTTTACCTATCCAAGCGATTCTGAGATTGTTTTCTCGTGACATATTGTACTTTAAGTTAGTGAAAAAATGTGGTCGATATATTCAATATTTTTGTGTGAAAAACACCAAAATTTAGAGAAAATTTGCAAAAAATTAGCATTTTCTAAATTCAAATGTATCTGCTTGTAAGACAGATAGTTATACCACACAAAATAGTTACTAGCTAACATTTCCCATATGTCTACTAAAGATTGGCATCATTTTTTGAACATACTTTTATTTTATTTTTTTATAAGTTTAGCAGCAATTTCTCACATTTTCAAGAAAATTTAAAAAGCCTATTTTTTAGGGACCAGTTCAGTTCTGAAGTGGCTTTGAGGGCCCCAACATTTGTAAAGCAACTTTTCCAGAGGACGGAAATACCCAACATGTGGTCATAAACTGCTGTTTGGGCAAGCAGCAGGACTCAGAAGGTAAGGCACGCCATTTCGCTTTTGGAGTACAGAGTTTGCTGGTTTGATTTCTCGGCACCATGTCGCATTTGTAAAGCTCCTAAGGTACCAGTACAGTGGAAAAAAAGTGACTCCATTTGGCAAACTACACCCATTGAGGAATTCATATAGGGGTTTAGTGAGCATTTTGACCCCACAGGTGTCTCATATATTTTATTAGAAATGGGCAGTGAAAATTAAAAATTACATTATTTTCCAATAAGATGCAGCATTAGTTCAAAATTTTTCATTTTCTCAACAAATAAAGGAGAAAAAGCACCGTAACATTTGTAAAGCAACTTCTTCAGAGTAGGGAAATACCCCACACGTGGTCATAAACTGCTATTTGGACACACAGCAAGGCTCTAAAGGGAAGGAGCGCCATTTAGGATTTGGAGTGGAGATTTTATAAGATTCGTTTTTTGACACCATGTTGCATTGAGCTATAGTACCAGTACAGTGGAACCCCCGATAAATTACCCCATTTTGGAAACTAGATCCCTCAAAGAATTTATCTAGGGGTGTAGTGTTTTGCAAAAATGAGTAAACTTTAGATGTTGCAGATTGCTGTTTCCCCCAGATATGCCATTTCAGTGCCCAATGTGTTGTGCCCAGCTTGTACCACCGTAGACACACATCCCATAAATTGTTAAGCGGTTTCTCCAGAATACAGTAATACCCCATATGTGGTCATAAATTGCCGTTTCGGCACACTGCCAGGCTCAGTTGGACCACCATTTGGCTTTTAAAGCGCAGATTTTGTTTGGTGTTTTAGTGGTATTTTATCTTATAATGTGGGGGCATATGAAAGCTGGGCGGAGTACATCAGGGTACATGTAAACTGGGTGGAGTACATCAGGGTACATGTAAACTGGGTGGAGTACATCAGGGTATATGTAAGATGGGCAGAGTACATCAGGGTATATGTAATATGTGAGGAGTACATCAGGGTATATGTAATATGTGCGGAGTACATCAGGGTATATGTAAGATGGGCAGAGTACATCAGGGTATATGTAATATGTGAGGAGCACATCAGGGTATATGTAAGCAGTGCAGTGTACATCAGGGTATATGTAATATGTGCGGGTAGATCAGGGTATATGTAAGCTGGGCTGAGTACATCAGGGTATATGTAAGCTGTGCGGAGTACATCAGGGTATATGTAATATGCGGGGAGTACATCAGGGTATATGTAATCTGTGAGGAGTACATCAGGGTATATGTAAGCTGTGCGGAGTACATCAGGGTATATGTAATATGTGAGGAGTACATCAGGGTATATGTAATATGTGAGGAGTACATCAGGGTATATGTAATATGTGCGGAGTACATCAGGGTATATGTAATATGTGCGGAGTACATCAGGGTATATGTAATATGTGAGGAGTACATCATGGTATATGTAATATGTGAGGAGTACATCAGGCTATATGTAATATGTGCGGAGTACATCAGGGTATATGTAATATGTGAGGAGTACATCAGGGTATATGTAATATGTGAGGAGTACATCAGGGTATATGTAATATGTGAGGAGTACATCAGGGTATATGTAATATGCGCGGAGTACATCAGGGTATATGTAATATGTGAGGAGTACATCAGGGTATATGTAATATGTGAGGAGTACATCAGGGTATATGTAATATGTGAGGAGTACATCAGGGTATATGTAATATGTGAGGAGTACATCAGGGTATATGTAAGCTGGGCGGAGTACATCAGGGTATATGTAATATGTGCTGGTAGATCAGGCTATATGTAAGCTGGGCGGAGTACATCAGTGTATATGTAAGCTGGGCGGAGTACATCAGGGTATATGTAAGCTGGGCGGAGTACATCAGGGTATATGTAAGCTGGGCGGAGTACATCAGGGTATATGTAAGCTGGGCGGAGTACATCAGGATATATGTAATATGTGCGGGTAGATCAGGGTATATGTAAGCTGGGCGGCGTACATCAGGGTATATGTAATATGTCCAAGGGGAGAGAAAAGACATGGACCGCACATCCACTGTATACAATGATCAATTGCGGCTAGGCAAAATATATAAATATGAACGAGAGGTTCTTTGTAACATTTTGATCAAATTGTATGCAAGCCCACTTGCCACTTCACGGCGACCTCTGAAAGTGGGTCCCTACTCTAACGGTTGCAGCACCGCATGGCGGCTACCGCCACCGCAGCGCCGCTCCTGCAGAGGGAGCAACCCAGGGGCCCAAAAGCACCCATGCCTTCAGACCGTGCCAAGCCTCCTTGGCTCTGGGCCACGTCCCCCCACAAGTGCAGCACTACAGCAACAGACACCACCACACAGCACCACAACATGTGAACAGATGGAAATGAGCTCACCTTGCCATGCGCCCCCAGTGGCCAACTGAGAGTACAAGCAGGAGCAGGAACACTTATCAGGTCATTCCTAAATTAAAATCAGCTGGGCCAAAAATGTGGAGTGCTGGTACCAAGTAAAACAAAAAAACAGAGGGGATAGACTCTGTATAATAATATCCAAGGGGAGAGAAAAGACATGGACTGCACATCCACTGTATACAATGATCAATTGCGGCTAGGCAAAATATATAAATATGAACGAGAGGTTCTTTGTAACATTTTGATCAAATTGTATGCAAGCCCACTTGCCACTTCACGGCGACCTCTGAAAGTGGGTCCCTACTCTAACGGTTGCAGCACCGCATGGCGGCTACCGCCACCGCAGCGCCGCTCCTGCAGAGGGAGCAACCCAGGGGCCCAAAAGCACCCATGCCTTCAGACCGTGCCAAGCCTCCTTGGCTCTGGGCCACGTCCCCCCACAAGTGCAGCACTACAGCAACAGACACCACCACACAGCACCACAACATGTGAACAGATGGAAATGAGCTCACCTTGCCATGCGCCCCCAGTGGCCAACTGAGAGTACAAGCAGGAGCAGGAACACTTATCAGGTCATTCCTAAATTAAAATCAGCTGGGCCAAAAATGTGGAGTGCTGGTACCATTTGATCAAAATGTTACAAAGAACCTCTCGTTCATATTTATATATTTTGCCTAGCCGCAATTGATCATTGTATACAGTGGATGTGCGGTCCATGTCTTTTCTCTCCCCTTGGATAGTATATGTAATATGTGCGGGTAGATCAGGGTATATGTAAGCTGGGCGGAGTACATCAGTGTATATGTAAGCTGTGCGGGTAGATCAGGGTATATGTAAGCTGGGCGGAGTACATCAGTGTATATGTAAGCTGTGCGGGTAGATCAGGGTATATGTAAGCTGGGCGGAGTACATCAGTGTATATGTAAGCTGGGCGGAGTACATCAGGGTATATGTAATATGTGCGGGTAGATCAGGGTATATGTAAGCTGGGCGGAGTACATTAGGGTATATGTAAGCTGTGTGGAGTACATCAGTGTATATGTAAGCTGGGCGGAGTACATCAGGGTATATGTAATATGTGCGGGTAGATCAGGGTATATGTAAGCTGGGCGGAGTACATTAGGGTATATGTAAGCTGGGCGGAGTACATCAGTGTATATGTAAGCTGGGCGGAGTACATCAGGGTATATGTAATATGTGCGGGTAGATCAGGGTATATGTAAGCTGGGCGGAGTACATTAGGGTATATGTAAGCTGGGCGGAGTACATCAGTGTATATGTAAGCTGGGCGGCGTACATCAGGGTATATGTAATATGTGCGGGTAGATCAGGGTATATGTAAGCTGGGCGGAGTACATCAGTGTATATGTAAGCTGTGCGGGTAGATCAGGGTATATGTAAGCTGGGCGGAGTACATCAGGGTATATGTAAGCTGGGCGGAGTACATCAGTGTATATGTAAGCTGGGCGGAGTACATCAGGGTATATGTAATATGTGCGGGTAGATCAGGGTATATGTAAGCTGGGCGGAGTACATCAGTGTATATGTAAGCTGGGCGGAGTACATCAGGGTATATGTAAGCTGGGCGGAGTGCATCAGGCAGACCTCCCAACCGTCCCGAATCCGGCGGGACAGTCCCGGTATTTGACTTCTGTCCCGCCGTCCCGGCGGTCTGAGCAATGTCCCACCCTGCCCCCGACTCCCCCTGTTGCCAGCCACGCCCCCCTGCAACGACGACGCTGCCTGCACAGAGTCTGCTTGGAGCAAGGGAACAGAGTGCAGCAGACACACTAAAGCGGAACGCTGGAGGGGAGAAGAACGAAGCCACAGGACAGGGGTGACTGGTGAGTACACAGATTAAACTATTTAGTGCCTGGGAACACTAGCATTTATAAAATCATAAAATAAATTACATTATTTTATGGTTTTAGAAAATCTTGTGTCTCCAGGCACATTCTTTTTGCAGCTCCCGCCCCCCCCCCCCGTGCTCCTCCCCCCTCGTGCTCCTCCCCCCTCTCTGGACTGCTGTAACTTCTGGCAGGAGAGGGAGAGTAGTGGTAATAAAAAATACCCACACTTCTCCATTAAACATCTATCTAATCTATATGTCTGTCTATTCTATCTATCTATCTATCTATCTATCTATCTATCTATCTATCTCATATCTATCTATCTCATATCTATCTATCTCATATCTATCTATCTCATATCTATCTATCTCATATCTATCTATCTCATATCTATCTATCTCATATCTATCTATCTCATATCTATCTATCTCATATCTATCTATCTCATATCTATCTATCTCATATCATATCTATCTATCTCATATCTATCTATCTCATATCTATCTATCTATCTATCTATCTATCTCATATCTATCTATCTCATATCTATCTATCTCATATCTATCTATCTCATATCTATCTATCTCATATCTATCTATCTATCTATCTATCTATCTATCATCTAATCTATCTACAAAAATAGAATCCTGCAGCACAGGCTTAAATGAAAGAGGGTGCAAGCCTTAGGGAACAGATCACTGTCCCTATAGACAAAAAGCAGTAAAAAGAACAGACACGAAGCAGCTGAGCGCTCACACGAATGCTTCAGCGTCTTCGTTTTAGCGATTGGTGGGGGTCTCAGTGCTCGGACCCCCACCAATGCAAACTTCTGACATGTCACTATGACACGTCAGAAGTTTGTTAAACGTTTACCAAACACTTTAAGTATAAAAATGCCTAAATGGATGCTCCATATGGAGTTAAAAGGGTTATCCAGTCCCTAAAAATGCATGACCTATCCTCAGGATAGGCCATCAAAAGATGATGGGTCGGGGTCCGACTTCCGGGACCCCCTGCCGATCAGCATTTTTGAAGGGGGTGCAGCGCTCGTATGAGTATTCAGTATTGCCGCCTTCTAACATTGAAGTGAATTGGGGGAACAGGCTGAAATACCTGTGAATCGCCGCTGCATCTGTGTCGGAGATTCACAGTGGGCAAGAAAAAACGAAGGGGAAGCAGTGTTCGTACGAGCACTGCGGCCCCTTCAAAACAGCTGATCGGCGGGGGTCGCAGGAGTCGGACCCCGAGCCATTAGCTATAGATGGCCTATCCTGTGAATAGGCCATCAATTTTTAGGGATTGCAAAACCCCTTTAAAGGGGTTTTCCCACAACCACATGTATCCCCTATCCACAGAATAGGGGATACATGTGTGTTCGCTGAGGGTCTGACCACTGGGACTCCCAGCGATGAGATCGGGGGACCGAAATTCCCCCGAAGTGCTCCATGAGAATGGAGCACTAGTGCACTTGCTTGACCATTGCTTTATTCATTTCTATGGAGCTGCCGGAGATAGTGGTCTATGAACAAAGGAACGGGGAGTGGGAAAAGTAGTGTGTTACATCAATGTTAAAAAGAAAAAATACTTTATTGAATAATTATTAAAAACAATGTTAGATGAAAAAATGATGACGTTGTGCCAAAGTCCCCTAGATTGGCACACTAAGACAATATTGTGTCTAAATTAATTGCTCCGTTTTATTAAAGATATATGTGTCTAGCCTCCCCCTGTGTATATGCGAGGAGGCTCTGTAATAGTCCCTGATCCAGAGATTAAAGTGTTAAATACTAGCAAATGGCTGTCCCCCTCAGTATCAATGACGAGACAGTCAACCTGCATATGACACTAAAGGTTCCTCCAACGGGCTGTGATTAAAGCCCTGCGGTGGAGAAATCCCTGCATCAATACAACCATATGGGTTGTATGTGCATGTGTCCTATGCAAGTACACACGGCACAGCAGAGTTGAGACTGTTGCGTGCTAGCTAGTCCTCTATGTATAAGCTTGACATAGCAGAGCTGTAACTGCTCCGTGAGGACAACTCTGCAGGAGGAGTAACTGATCAGATAGTGTGCTCACACAGTGATCTCCAGTCCCACGTAACCATTAGTATTCTGCCTGTCAGGCTGTTGTATCACTAAATCGAGGTGTGTTTACTTTGTGCAGATAAGGCTGCCGAAGTCAGTCACATACACATGGGAAGGGTTGAGAGGAGGTGAGCCGCGATCAGCTGTTTGACTGTATTCACAGCTCAAACATAGCTCGGCATAGCAGGGTTGTAACTGCTACGTGAGGACAATTCTACAGGAAAGAGTGTGTTCTCTTTGTGCAGACTATGCTGCCAAAGTCAGTCACATACACATGAGAAGGGTAGAGAGTAAGTGAGCCGCGATCAGCTGTTTGAGTGTATTCGCAACTCAAACATAGCTGGACATAGCAGAGCTGTAACTTGCTACGTGAGAACAACTACAGGAAGGAATAACTGATCAGCCACATTGACGGGCAGGCGGCCACACAGGTAGTGTGCCTCAGCAGTGATCTCCAATCCCACGTAACTGTAAGTGTTCTGTCTGTCAGGCAGTTATATTACTAAATCCAAGTTTGTTTTCTTTGTGCAGATCAGGCTGCCAAAGTCAATCACATACACATGGGAAGGGCTGAGAGGAGGTGAGCCGCGGTCAGCTGTTTGAGTGTGCTCGCAACTCAAGCATAGCTCAGCTCCGTCCCTCCATGTATTGTGACCGAGTCTGCAGCCCAACATGCGGTATTGACGTGCTTAAGTATTTTAAAATCATCACAATGTTAGATGGTCACACATTGCTCCGTACTGTTCAAATAACAATTTGATTTAATCATTTATCTGGCAGAATATCTGCCCTGGTCAGGGACTTAAGCACGTCAATACCGCATGTTGGGCTGCAGACTCGGTCACAATACATGGAGGGACGGAGCTGAGCTATGCTTGAGTTGCGAGCACACTCAAACAGCTGATCGCGGCTCACCTCCTCTCAACCCTTCCCATGTGTATGTGACTGACTTCGGCAGCCTGATCTGCACAAAGAAAACACACCTCGATTTAGTGATACAACTGCCTGACAGGCAGAATACTAATGGTTACGTGGGACTGGAGATCACTGTGTGAGCACACTATCTGATCAGTTACTCCTCCTGCAGAGTTGTCCTCACGGAGCAGTTACAGCTCTGCTATGTCAAGCTTATACATAGAGGACTAGCTAGCACGCAACAGTCTCAACTCTGCTGTGCCGTGTCTACTTGCATAGGGCACATGCACATACAACCCATATGGTTGTATTGATGCAGGGATTTCTCCACCGCAGGGCTTTAATCACAGCCCGTTGGAGGAACCTTTAGTGTCATATGCAGGTTGACTGTCTCGTCATTGATACTGAGGGGGACAGCCATTTGCTAGTATTTAACACTTTAATCTCTTGATCAGGGACTATTACAGAGCCTCCTCGCATATACACAGGGGGAGGCTAGACACATATATCTTTAATAAAACGGAGCAATTAATTTAGACATAATATTGTCTTAGTGTGCCAATCTAGGGGACTTTGGCACAACGTCATCATTTTTTCATCTAACATTGTTTTTAATAATTATTCAATAAAGTATTTTTTATTTTTTACATTGATGTAACACACTACTTTTCCCACTCCCCGTTCCTTTGTTCATATATCGATAATTGGTGGTGTACACCTAGTGTGAATTACTCCAACATATTATATATAAAATTGTAAGAGGGTAATACCTATCTAAATATATCACGGAGATAGTGGTCCCCTAAGTCCCTAGAAATGAATGGACCGCTGGCCACTTCGGCTGACTTTCAGTCCCCAGTTCTCATCTCTGGGGGCCCCAGTGGTCGGACCCCCAGCGATCACACATATATCCCCTATCCTGTGGATAGGGGATACATGTGTTTGTGCGGAAAACCCTTTTAATTTGTAATATATGACATTTCAGAAGTTCATTGATGTCTAGTTTCTATTGCATCGCAGGGAAGAAGACAGAAGACTGCTGGAGGTAAGTATAATATTTTTTATTTTTCAAATTACTAACTTTATTTTTATTTTTTTTTGTTTTGCAGGTTCCGCTGGACCGTTTTAACTAGGGCGTAGATTCGTTGCACTACTTCGATGATCTACGTATTTTTTTTATGTGGGGAAGTTCTTATTTCAATAAAAAAAAAAATTCTTACGTGTCTGTGTTTTCTTTAATACTTTAATAGCGCCTTAGTAATGGCAGCAGTCTGATTGACAACGTCCATTACTAAGGTGGGGCTTAATGTTTGCTAGTAAAATGGCTGCAAATAACCCCCCATTATTACCCCTGTACCCACCGCCACCAGGGGTGCTGGGAAGAGCCGGGTGCGATCCAGTACCAGACCAACTGTAGTGATGGTCGGGCACTGGGCAGCAGCAGGCTGGTATTATGAGGCTGGAAAGGGGCAAAAACCTTGGCCTTTCCCACCCTTGTAATGCTAGGCTGCTGCTGTGTTGTATCTGGCTGGTTAGGGAAAATGGGGGGGACCCCAGGTAGATTTAAAAAAAAAAAAGAAAACAGCATTGCTTTCCCCCCATTTTCCTAACCAGCCAAATACAACACAGCAGCAGCAGGCTAGCATTACTAGGGTGGGAAGGGCCACAGTTTCTGGCCTTTCATAGCCTAATAATATCAGCCTGCGGCAACCCCAGTGTCCGGCCACCACTACAGATGGTCGGGTACTGGATCGTACCCGGTTCTTCCCGACACCCCTGGTGGTGGTGGGCACCAGGGTAATATAGGGGGTTAGTTGCAGCCTTTTTACTGGCTCACACTAAGCCCCGCCTTAGTAATGGACGCAGTCAATCAGACAACTGCCATTACCAAGGCGCTAATAAAGGATTTAAAAAAACAAACACATAAGAAAATATTTTTTTTATTGAAATAAGAACTCCCCCACACAACCCTCTTTGACCATTTTATTTTTAAAAAAACGGAGATCATCGCGGTAGTCCAAATGGTCCAGCGGAACCTGCAAAACAAAATAATAAGGTTCGTAATATGAAGAATAAAAATACTTCTCCTCACCTCTAGCGACTTCTGTCTTCTTCCCTTCGCTGCGATATATACTAGACGTCAATGAAAAATAATTCCCCTTCATGTAACTCTGCTACCTGTCAGCTGAAAAGTCATCCACCACAGGGAAAAAAAATTCCCCACCATGTCTGATTGCCCAGTGTTTCTTTGTGGTACTCCGCCATGGGCAAACATTTTTCCCTCTGGCAGATGATTTTTCCATTGACAGGTAGCAGAGTTATACAACAGGAAAACCAATTCCCCATCATGTAACTCTGCTCCATGTTAACTGAAAAGTCATCCACCACAGGGTCTCCCTCTTGACTTTCATTGTTCTCAGCCTTTTGGTTTTTCCTGCAGCTGCTGCCGTGATGAGCAAATGTTATACCCAAGATAGGAAAAGTAACATAAAGACGATATAACCGGATCCATAATATCTGTAATATCCAGACAGTCCAGAGATCTGCAGTGACAATGTACGCGTGTTATTTGCAGAAGCATCTGGCCGTGATTTGATGTGTCTATGCGGGATATTGGGCGTGGTTAGGGGGCGTGGCTTAAAAATGTCCCTCTTTTCCGAATTCAAAAGTTGGGAGGTATGCATCAGGGTATATGTAAGCTGTGCGGAGTACATCAGGTCATAATAGGATGATGTAATAATGGATGTAATAATGGGGAGAATGAATAATCCATGGATTGGTGTGGTACGCTTTGAACCAATCCTTTATACACAGGCCGGGTTTATTGGGTATTATACAAAATATCTGCGCTCCAGTGTTGCCTAATGTTTGACTTCTTCATTAGCCCTATAAGCCGCACAAGACCCTAAAGTTTCCTCATCTCCGCTGCATCTACAGGGTCCACCTGTGGGGTCCAGCAAATGACTGTAGTTTCTATTGGTACCACTTTGCGTTACTTGCAACTTTTTGATCACTTTTTATTAAAAAAAATTTGAGACAAGATGCCAAAAATCTAAAATGCTGTCATTGTTTTTTATAAAAAAATTTATACGGTGTTCACCGTGCGGTAAAAATAATGTGACATTTTTATAGATCAGGCCGTTCCGAACGCGGCGATACCTATTATGTATAGTTTTTTTTCATGTTTTCATTTTTTTTCTAATAATAAAGGAGTTGATCAGGGAGACAGGGCAAGTGTTGTTTTTATTATTTATTTATTATTTATTTAATTTTCTTTCACATTTTTTTTTACATTTTTTACTTTTTCTTTTACACTGACCTGGGAGCATGAAGATCTGGTCTTCTGATCCCCGGTACAATACAATACTTATGTAGTTCAGTGTATTGTAACTGTCATTCATCAACTGACAGTTAGCGTATTAGGTCCTGCCGTACCTGGGCAACCAGGAAGCCTAGCAACGGCTTCCTGGTTGCCATAGCAACCATCGCCACCCGGGATCCATCGCAGGGGGGGGGGGGCCGGGGTTACAGAGGGAGCTCCCTCCCTCTGTAAACCACTTCAATGCGGCGGACGTCATTGACAGCCGCATTGAAGGGGTTAAATGGCTGCGATCGGCGGTAACAGCCATTGCAGCCATTGCAGCGTGTATAACAGCTGACAGCCGCTGAAGATAAAGCGCGCACAGCACCATCTCTACATTCATCCAATTCAGTATATTAACTGATATATTAACAACATTTGCTCTTTCTTCTGTTGTATATACAGAGCTAAAGAACCCATTTAGTAACTCTGCCTTGATCCCCTGTGACCAACTCCCCATTACCACTATCTAGGGGTCCTACATGTTCAGACCTTGGCTTTTTTGCATTTATATACTTGAAGAATTTTTTGGGATTTATTTTACTATCCTTGGCCACCTGCCTTTTATTTTGTATTTTTGCTGATTTTATTACCTTTTTACAAATTTTATTAAGCTGTTTATAATTTACAAAGGCTACAGCTGTACCCCCAGATTTCTATTTTTCAAATGCCCTTTTTTTGTCATGTATTGCCTTTTTTACAGAAGTTGATTCCCCTTGATTAAGGGACAGCAGTGAAGCAGCTGCAGAGAATGTTCGGCCCGGTTCTTCAAACACTGTACGGAAAGTCTCTAGAAACATTTGTAAATCAGAGCATTCCGGACCCTCTCGTTCCAATATGGGGTTCGCTCATGCCAGGGCTTTGCCAGAGAGGAGGGAGATAATAAAAGCGATATTGGCCTCATCAGAGGGGAAGAGATGAGTTTGTAACTTGAAGTGGATCGTACACTGGTTGATGAAGCCGCTACAGGTTTTAAGATTCCCATCGTAGCGGGGGGGTAGAGGCAATGAAATTGCAGAATCAGGACAGGCAGTAGGGTTAGACGGCGGTGGAGTAGCAGAAGCAGCCATAGGAGGCACAGAAGGAAGATCCAAACAGGTAATTATGGAGTTTACAACCTGTAGGAGCTGATTCTGGCGTGCACGGAGGTCACGCATGTCCGCTTGCATCATCTGAATTGCGGTTTTCGGTTGACCAGTGGGATCCATTGCCCGAGCGTACTGTTATGACTATGGGGTATGTACCGGAATATGTACCGGAGTAGCAGCTGGCCAAGCAATATTCAAAGATAGTCTTTAGGACAAGTGTACCTGGATAGATTTGGCAGACACTTGGCTTGGCAGACACTTGGCACAGATGACGCTCGACTCCGACATTAGACTTCGCACTGGAACAAACATAATTACTGGATACAGGAAACGGGAGAACAGGATACAGGATACAACTAAGGAACCATTTGTAAACGAACATGGGAAGACACAACAATGATCAGGCATTGTGGAAATGGGCAGAGTCCTTTTTATAATCCAGGGTGCGTTGGGATTGGGCAGGGAGTATTTTACAGATGCGTGCGCTGGCCCTTTAGAGACACCCTAGGAGAAACAGTGGAGCAGTGCAACCGCGTGTGCTGGCCTCTCTGGGAAGGGAGACGCCGGCTAGAGTTCATTGGTCTGCGGTCGCGGCCACTGTAGGGTAAGTGATGCCGGTAATGGCGGTCCGTAACCATGGCCATTACAGTACTGATCTTTGGTTTGGTTCTGTATTTATGTACTGATCTTGGTTCTGGTTCTGTATTTATGTACTGATTATAGTTCTGGTTCTGTATTTATGTACTGATCTTGGTTCTGGTGCTGTATTTATGTACTGAGCTTGGTTCTGGTGCTTTATTTATGTACTGAGCTTGGTTCTTGTGCTGTATTCATGTACTGAGCTTGGTTCTTGTGCTGTATTCATGTACTGAGCTTAAATGTATCACCGTATGTATGCATTAAGCTTGAATCTGATATTGTATTTGTACACAAAATTTTTGTATTTGGGGGTCGTCTTAACTAGCTAAGTGATTTGCTGTGGCATGCTATGCACGCCACATTGCTCTCCACCATCCTCACAGTGCACTAAATAAGCTGAGCACTACTGTACTGAATGTGCACATACAGGTCTATACGTAATAGGTCAATTTAATATAATTACTGTGGGTAGGTATGTATGCTATATATATTAGTAATTATATAAATAGGAGCAGATTTACTAATATAATCATAGGCAGTTCAAACTTAGACAAGACAGTCAGAAAACATGCCAAATGTATCAAAGTGGTTCATTCTGCATGATAAATTTGGCGAATTTAGCTAGACATGCTGGACACTTTTCTCTTCCTAACTCCTCCGCTTAATTTACGCCAGTTATTTTGCACCAAAATCTTGGTGCCCGTTGTCGCATTTTAAACCACGCCCATTTTGATAGATCATGTCCCTTGTTGAGAATGTCAAAAAAAGTGTCTAAAACAGTTAATAAATGCTGCCCACGGCATGTACTCCAGAACTCCGGATCATTTTGAATAGTAAATTTGCCCCATATCCTGGACAGGGAGTCACACAGGCTTGGAAAGTTTATAGGATATTAGTCATACATAGAAACATATTTATGTAAAAGTCCACATTAATATATGGTGCATTTGGAATATCGTAATTGTTTTAGTCGATAATTTTTTTATTCGATTATTTGAGTAGGAATAATGTTCCACGATGCACTATACTATACTATACAGCGTCCTTCCTTATTATTAAATACAACATCCTCCATTATTATTACTGTTTTTACTGCGTCGTCCCTTATTATATACAGTCCTCTATTTTTATTTATTTTACACTACGTCTATTTGTTATATAAAGCCATTAATGTCTGTACGTCTATAGGTGATTTGGTGCGTGGTCTGTATTCCTTTTTGGGTGTGTTGCATTGCACCATATGTATTATTTGTAATTAAAATACCATAGGTTGTAGGCCTGGTCTATGTAAATAGGCAGGGCTTAAAAAAAATGTTTGCAACTGGCCTACTTTGCCCCCACCAATTACCACTTTTTAAACCATCTTCTATCGTGCTTGCAGGTCGTTAACAGATCAAGATCGATGTCTAGCCAATATATACCATGCTCTTTGAACTTGCCATTGCATCTAAAATCCTTGTTCTGCACCATCAGGCAACTAAACCCGCTTCTGCCATGCCCGCCTGCACCAGCTGGCTCCTTATCTAGGTAGCCATTGTACACCCTGACCAATCTTCGTGACTCCCCCGACCACCACTATCAAACAAATGTACTGCTAACAGAAGAAAATATGGTCCTGCAATGCACTTGACAATGTGAGGACTTTATTCTAAAAACATTTCATAAACCACCCGGCCTGGTGAAGTGATCATACAAGACTCCTTGCACATTTCGAACGCCAACTGTGTTCTTCGCCAACAAATATATGCCATCTCCTCTGAACAGTCTATTACATCTCAATCCAGGTCCTTATGTTGCATTACTTGTGGACGCTATATTCGTGGCGATATCCTTCCACTGCTTCCCGCTTGAGTCCTGTAGGCACAAAAATATTCTGCCAGCATCCATTGTCACCCATACCTGCAACCTATACCTGGGTAATGCAACTCACTCAACTCCTTGTCTATTGCATCGTTTACTGGTGATTCTTTTAGATGCCACAGATGTTGTATTGTTCTATACCTACCAGCCTTCTTTCCGGGCACCATCAGTTTTTATTGACACTTGATCAAAAAAGGGGGCTTTGCACCAGCATCATAATACTGCACTACTCAAAAAAATCCCTTCACCCAATCCCTACTAACCTCCTATGCTTCTTTTTCACTTGACAAGTAACTGCAGCAGCCGCCAGCACCCTCATTCCCATTTCCCTGAAGCCCCTACATATACTTTTACCGGGCCTTGATGTGTCCCAACCTTGCCTAAAATCCCCCTACACTGCTCCACGCCTAATCCCCTCACCTAATTACCTTTACTCCACCCCTTGTCCCCTCACACAATTACCTTACACCTATTTTCAGGCCCAAAGCGGGCCATATGGCTACTCCATTGTGGACAAAGAATCCCTTTAACTACACTATGTCTACCAAGCTATCCAAAGTTCCCAACTACTAACCTTTTCTGGGGGCCACGTGGCCCTTCTGATCATTCCTTATGGGTATTTTGCCCGCTCGTGACTTTCAGTGTAGAGAGCTACTAGCGGGTACTGTACATAGTAACTAATGTTGGATATACCTCATATAGATGAAATATTACTTCAGAGAGTCCCCCTGGCAGCAGGCAGCCGATCAAGGATTTCTGGTATAAAAAAAAAATTAAATTGCAAAGATATTATGATGTGTGCTTAATATGGTTCATCATATCAACAAATATATGTTCAGCCTATTGACAACATTGGGGTATTTGTCCCCACAGTCTTGCTTGTCATGTGTCTCTATAGGAACATTCTGGATGACATCACATTATAGAATTTCTATAGGTTGTTATTTGCTATAATACTTACATATATACAGTGGATCTTCTAGCATGTCGGCTGTCACTGGTGCCACATATTCAGATGTTATAAATGTCTGTGAAATACATAATGGAATAAACATAAAATAACCCCATATCTATAATGAATAATAATATATTTACTTTCACACATTTCATTTTCGATCAAAGGGCGAGTCCAATGCCCCTCTGCCACACAAATAACACCAGCAGTATAATGGCACATAATAGTTGGAGGACCCTGGTATAGATTTTGTATCAGGGACCAGGAGCTTATTGTTATTCTTCTATATAAACGTATCCTTAATCTTAAGCTTCTAATTTATTTATTGTTAAGTCTTTCAGGATCCACTTTTCAAGCACCAGGCTTCCTAGTAGTTATAAGTTTAGGGGGCAGCTTAGTATCCGGCCAGGCAGCCAGAGGTGAGCGCTCTGGACCTCCATGATATTGTGGTCAGCATCATGTTCTCCTTTCTTTCTGTTACAGACGTACTGGGTGGTAGCTTGTCAGTAATAAGTATCCACTGTATACTGCAGACAATGGCGGCCATCCCCAGCATTGGAGTAGAGAGTGCAGAAAATGGGAAATTGGGTTCCAGGATTTGGATACCAGAGAAAATGTTCTAATTTCAACATAAGTCACATCAACTCTTATGAGGAATTAATGCTAGGAATAAGGAAGACAATGTATTAGGACAAATCCCAATCAATGGAAACATTTTCATCTAGAACAGAGACCTGACCCCAACATTGTATTTTATAGCTTTAGCTGTATTACATATTATCTATATTTTATACTTCTACAATGTGTCTCTTATCAGTGAGTTACTATAATGAACTATATTCTTATTACATCACAACAGTAACTATTATGGGGTCTCTGAGGGGGTTCATACACATATTCACACATAGTAACACAGAGTAACAATATTAGGAGTCCTGCCCCCCCCCCCCCCCAACCTCTATAATGTAACATCTAAACGCTGTGGACGTCAGGGTGACAGGCAGCATGGATAGGTCCGCTCCCTGGCACCTGCTTTTTTCACTTTTATTATACAGCATTATATAAAACAACCCCTCAGCAGCTACATTACATTGAGTCTGGAGGCTATTAAAAGGTGGTTGCCCATTTGGGCTTTTGTATTTAACTGGTCAGAGGGCTTTTTCCATATGACTTTCTAATATAAATCAGGGGCGCCATACAGCCCCCCTGTAGATAACGGCATACAGTCCCCCCTGTAGATAATGCCATAAAGCCCCCTCTGTAGATATCTACAAAGGGGGCTGTATGGCGTTATCTACAGGGGGCTGTATGGCGCTATCTACAGGGGGAACTGTATGGCATTATCTACAGGGGGGCTGTATGGCGTTATCTACAGGGGGGCTGTATGGCGCTATCTACAGGGGGCTGTATGGCGCTATCTACAGGGGGGCTGTATGGCGCTATCTACAGGGGGGCTGTATGGCGCTATCTACAGGGGGGGCTGTATGGCGTTATCTACAGGGGGGCTGTATGGTGCTATCTATAGGGGGGCTGTATGGCGTTATCTACGGGGGGGGCTGTATGGTGTTATCTACAGGGGGACTGTATGGTGCTATCTACAGGGGGCTATATGGCATTATCTACAGGGGGCTGTATGGCGTTATCTACAGGGGGGCTGTATGGCGCTATCTACAGGGTGGCTGTATGGCGCTATCTACAGTGGGGCTGTATGGCGTTATCTACAGGGGGGCTGTATGGCGCTATCTACAGGGGGGCTGTATGGCGCTATCTACAGGGGGACTGTATGGCGCTATCTACAGGGGGACTGTATGGCGCTATCTACAGGGGGGCTGTATGGCGTTATCTACAGGGGGCTGTATGGCGTTATCTACAGGGGGGCTGTATGGCGTTATCTACAGGGGGGCTGTATGGCGTTATCTACAGGGGGGCTGTATGGTGTTATCTACAGGGGGCTGTATGGCGTTATCTACAGGGGGGCTGTATGGCGTTATCTACAGGGGGGCTGTATGGTGCTATCTACAGGGGGGCTGTATGGCTTTATCTACAGGTGGGCTGTATGGCGTTATCTACAGGGGGACTGTATGTTGTTAGCTACAGGGGGGACTGTATGGCGTTATCTACAGGGGGGACTATGGCATTATTTACAGGGGGACTATATGGCTCTATCTACAGGTGGGCTGTATGGCGTTATCTACAGGGGGACTGCATGGCGTTATCTACAGGGGGTCTGTATGGCGTTATCTACAGGGGGCTGTATGGTGCTATCTACATTGGGGGGCTGTATGGCGTTATCTACAGGGGGGACTGTATGGCGTTATCTACAGGGCGTCTGTATGGCGTTATCTACAGGGGGGACTGTATGGCGCTATCTACAGGCGTGCAGTATGGCGTAATCTACAGAGGGGGCTGTATGATGTTATCTACAGGGGGTCTGTATGGCGTTATCTACAGGGGGCCTGTATGGTGTTCCCTACAGGGGGGTCTGTAGGGAACGCCATACAGCCCTCCCCCTGTAGGGAACGCCATACAGCCCCCCTGTAGGGAACGCCATATAGCCCCCTGTAGGGAACGTCATACAGCCCCCCCTGTAGGGAACGCCATACAGCCCCCCCTGCAGGGAACGCCATACAGCGTCCCCAACCCCCCCAAAAAATGTGACCTACAGTCAGAAAAGACATGTATCCCCTATCCACAGGATTGGGGATACATGTGTGATCGCTGGGACGCCCAACGATAAGGAGAACGGGGGACCAAAAGTCCCCCAAGTTCTTCCATGACAAACCTCTGACTTCCGGCGTCTGCACAGCTCAATAAAAATGAAAGGAGGGCTGGTCACGCATGCGCACAAGCGCGACCGGCGCTTCATTCATTTCTACGGAGCTGCCGACACAGACCCCGGAAGTCCGAGGTTTGTCATGGAGAACTTCAGGGGACTTTCAGTCCCCCGTTCTCCTTATCGCTGCCAGCGATCACACATGTATCCCCTATCCTGTGGATAGGGGATACATGTCTTTTGTTTAACGACAGAGCGGGGAGATACCTCCCTGCTCTGCCGTAGTCGTGTTCAGTGGCGTCGCGCTGTAGCAGCCATAGCGGCAGCTAGCGGTGCCTCCGGCCATGGTGGGGGCCCGTGCCGGCGGGGGCGACACGAGCCCCCGCTGCTACGGCGGTAGTTACGCCACTGGTGCCACATATTCAGATGTTATAAATGCCTGTAAAATGCATAATGGATTTAATGTCTATACATAAAATAACCCCATATCTATAATGAATAATAATATTTTGACTTCCACACATTTCATTTTCTATCACAGGGCGAGTCCAATAGCCTCTCTGCCACATAAATAACACCAGCAGTATAATGGCACATGATAGTTGGAGGACCCTGGTATAGACTTTGTATCAGGGACCAGTAGCTTATAGTTATGTTCCTATATAATCTTATTGAAAAACTTCTAATTTGTCTTTTGTGGAGTCTTTTGAACTGGAGTAGAGAGAGTAGAAAATGGGATATTAGGTTTCTAGATTCAGATACCAGAGAAAATATTAATTAAAGGGGTTTTCTGACATTTCTACAAACCTTAGTATGTGGCTGAAAATGAAAAAGTCACTACTCATCTTCTATATTCCCTTTGTCTTTGGTTACTAGACCACAGCGGTCATGTCAGTGTGGACGGCATGTTACTGCTGCAGCTATTATGTCACATCCAGGGCCGACCTTAATTTTATTGATGTCCTGTGCAGTATCTTCTATGGACCCCCTCCACCTTATGATGTACCATGTATTAATTATAACAGCTAGGAAATAATTTTTTTTGCCTTTTCATAGGTTTGAGCACCAAGTGCTGGACCAGGAGTGCAAGCTGTGCGTGCTGAGGCCATCTATGGTGGTGGTGCCCCCTTCAGTATTGACCAGTAATGCGCCCTGTGCAATCGAGTAGAGATGCAGGAAATAAAATACACTGACCTTGGACTCTCCTACTGAATATGTCCGGCTGAATGTAGAACGTTATGTGATGTGAGGTGGAGGGCTCTGCTTATTCTTTGTTCTGTCCTCCTGGGACATGTGGTTGTCATCAACTCTAATGAGGAATTAATGTTATAAGTAAAACAGATAAAAACAAGGGGACATATACCACAAAAACACAGAAAAAAGGCCATACTTACAAATGGACACAGCCAGGTCAGAAATGCTGATGAAGGAGAGTGAACAGGTGCTTTAAATAATAATAGCCACTCCCACTAGTCTTGAAAGTGGCGTGTGGTGCATGGGATGTGTAGTAAGAAATAATAAATGAATAGTGTATGTGCAAGTGATAATAATAGGGGTGAAATATAGGGGGCAGTAATGAGTAAAGTGCATAAATAAAAATAAATGAATAATGGGGTGCTAGTGTGTGAAACATGGAGGGATAGTGTGTAGGTCATGAGGTGTTTCAATGCTATAAGTAAGAAAGACAATGTATTAGTACAAATCCTAATCAATGAAAACATTTTCATCTAGAACAGGGACAAGTCCTTAACCAGTGGCGGATTACCAAAGGGTTGAATGGGGTGACTGCCTGGGGTCGGGGACTTTGGGGTGGCCCATAGCTCAGGTGCCCAATACACCCTTGAAATTAGACAAACAATAGCGGCATAGGGAACCATTGGGTTCCTGCACCGCCTTATGATTTCGTAGGCCATGGTCTGGTTTAGGCCCGTAGCCTACGCGGCACCGGGAGTATGCTGATGACACCGGCGGCGCTTCACGATGACGTCACTGCATTACGCCATCTGCACCAGGCCGCTGATCTCGTAGGAAGCAGAATGTCCGACCCTGTTGGTCGTCTATTAGGGGAGTATAATTTTTTATTTTAGAGGTGCAAAGGGGGCAATATTAATGGGGGCATAAAAGGACTGAGTGGAGGCTTACAAAAGGGGGCTTCCTAACTGTGGGGGCATACAAAAAGGGCATTCATACCCAGGGGATGAAAAAGTGTCACTCTATCTGTGAGGGTATTGCAAATAGTAACTAATGATAGACGCACCTCGTATAGATGAGATATTGCATCGGAGAGTCCCCCTGGCAGTAGGCAGCCGATCTTAAAGTGTTCTGTAAAAAATTGTATAGTTTTAATTCTCCAGACAGACTGACGTGTGCTCAGTATAGATCACACATTAGCAATTTCATGTGGACGAACCTGTGTCGTGGCGCACAGACTGCAGTATAGGTAATGTAGACACTCTGTGTGCGCTGTGTGCTCCTCCATAACCCAACAATGTATTAGGAAATTGAATAAATAACAAGTCCCTCATATATTTCTAATATCATAATATCTTCTTTATGGAGCATTTCTATAATAATACAGAGTTGCAGTAAAATTCCCAGCGTTTACTTTTGCTACATGTGGATGAGGTTCTGAAAGTGTCAAATTCACCTGTAACACCTGTGTATTTTGCTGCGCAGGAAATCTGCAGCGTGTGAATTCATCTTTATGGAGTACAATCTAGTACTCAAATAATGCAATCATACAGAGCCCAAATAACACCGCCAGACAGATATTGTCTGCCACACTGTAATGTAATCCATTATCAAGGGAATGTATCTGCATCCTGAGCAGTGCCCTTTCCTTAGGTTTTTACACCAAGTGTTGGGATTTGGTGTGCAAGCCCTGGGTGCCCCAGACATCAATGCCAGCAGTGCCCCATTCAGTAGTGACAGGTGATGCACCCAGTGTAACCGCACAGGTCGCACACCCCTAAGGCCGGCTCTGGTTGACAGGTCTGTAACATTGGTGAATTTGTTCCCACTTCTTACTTGTCATATGTCGCTATAGGAACATTCTGGATGACATCAGATTATAGAATTTCTATAGGTTATTTGCTATAATACTTACATATGTACATTGGATCTTCTAGCATGTTGGCTGTCACTGGTGCCATATTTTCAGATGTTATGAATCTCTGTAAAATACATAATGGGTTTAATACATATACATAAAATAACCACATATATTGAATGAATAATAATATATTTACTTTCACACATGTAATTTTCTATCACAGGAGGAGTCAGACTTTGAACACATTTTGTAATGTTAGTGTAAACCCAGGGAATATAACTATAGGGGTGAAGAGGTTGCAGTCACACAGAGGCCCTGGTGTCCATGACTGGCATAAGGGGGTCGCAATCTGAGCAAATCCCCAATGCCCTCATCTCCTAGAGGATTCCTGATTTTACTTTTGACCCCTTTGACTGCCCTCGACCACCAGATAATGTAAAAATAATCTATTTACTGCCTTAAACCACCAGTGAATTTACAATTTACCTTTTCACAGCCCTAGACCACCAGATAAATTAAAAAAGAAACAGACTGAGCGACTGGTCACTTCTTTGACGCGGGCGTCTATTTACGCGCCGTCATTTGACAGCGGCACGTAAATATACACCTCGTGTGAACAGACAAACGTCTGCCAATTGCTTTCAATGGGCAGATGTTTGTTAACGCTATTGAGGCGCTATTTTCGGGCCTAATTCGGGGCAAAAACGCCCAAATTACGTCTGTAATTAGTGCGTGTGAACACACCCTTATAATGACAGCACGGCTCGCAAAAGCGGCCGGCTGCCCGTAGCCGGCCGTACTCGTAATTACGAGTCGTAATTACGAGCACGGCCCGTAAAATAGAAAAATAGAACATGTTCTATCTTTTTAACGGCACGGGCACCTTCCCGTGAGAAAACGGGAAGGTACCCGTGGCTAACAGAAGTCTATGGGCCCGCTATTTCGGGTCGTAATTACGACCCGTAATAACGGGTGTTTTTACGGTCGTGTGCATAAAGCCCCGTGATGACGGGTGGCTACATGTGTGCACCCGTCATTACGGCAGCGTTGCTAGGCGACGTCAGTAAATAGTCACTCTCCAGGGTGCTGAAAGAGTTAACTGATCGGCAGTAACTGTTTCAGCACCCTAGACAGTGACTACCGATCACAATATAGAGTAACCTGTAAAAAAAAAAGACGTTCATACTTACCGGGAACTCCCTGCTTCCTCCAGTCCGGTCTCCTGGCCGTTGCCTTGGTGACGCGTCCCTCGCGACATCCGGCCCGACATTCCTTGATGACGATGCAGCCCATGTGAGCGCTGCAGCCAATCACGGGCTGCAGAGGCCTCTGCAGCCAATCACAGGCTGCCGCGTCAGAAAAGAAGGTCGGACTGGAGGAAGAAGAGGGACTCGTCACCAAGACAACGACCAGGTACGTATGAAATGCTTTTTATTTTATTTTTAATCAGCAGCCTCTTTTCTCTATCAGTAATTGATAGAGACAAGTGGCCGCCAATTTGTATAATATTTTTGACCGGGTTCGGTCAAAACGGGTTCGGTCGAACCCGGTGAAGTTCGGATTCGCTGCGAACCGAACTTTTACGGAAGTTCGGTCCCAAACCGGGTTCGGTTGTCCCGGTTCGCTCATCTCTACTTGGGAGAACCTGAAATTAAATCAATGAGTATAAGGCTGTGTTCACATCAGCGTTTTCCTTCCGTTGAGGGGTTCCGTCGGCGGTTTCCTTCGCGTTAACCACTCAATGGAAAGGTAAACTGAAACCTTAGCCTTCGTTTCCATCACCATTGTGACAGGGTTCTGTTGATTTGACGGAATTAATAGCGAAGTCGTCTGTGCTATTGATTCCGTCAAGAACAATGGAACCCTGTCACAATGGTGACAAACTGAAGCCATTAGCTAGGTTTCCGTCACCATTGAGATCAAGTTTCAGTTTGCCTTTCTGTTGAGGGGTTAACCCGACGGAAACCTCCGACTGAACCCCTTTTTCACCCCCCTCCTTCCAAGAGTCATAACTTCTTTATTTTCCCGTCAATAGAGCGGTGTGAGGGCTTATATTTTGGGGGAGGAGATGTAGTTTCTAATGGCACCATTTAACCCCTTCCCGTCATTTGTCGTATGGATACGTCATGGAAAGGCAGTGCTTCCCGCATTTTGCCGTATCCATACCACAAATGGTGGACACCGGCTCAGAAGCGGTGCCATCATCACCGGATGTCAGCGGTGTATTACATGGCAGGGACCAAAATTAGCTTTGATCCCCGCCATTAACCCCTTAAATGCAGCGGTCAAAAGCAATCACTGCATTTAAGGTGTTTGCAGCTCATCGGCACCTCAGCAATGAAATTGCCGGGGTTCCGGTGGCAATACTGGCCTCCTGGTATGCCTAGTATGGAAGACTTTCAGGCCCCGACTGGAGGCGGGGCCTGAAAGTCTTCCGTATCCGATGTCTAGATGGCGCCGGCTCAGGAGCTGAGTCGGCGTCATCAGCGGTTGATGTCAGCTGTAGTTTACTGCTGACATCCACCTTTAACGGCAGGAACCAGAGCTAGCTCCGATCCCTGCCATAAACCCCTTAGATGCAGCGATCGAAAGCAATCGCTACATCTTAGAGGTTTCTAGCAGATCGGCAGCCCTGCCATGCAATTAGGGCTGCCGACTGCTGCTATGGCAACAGGAGGCCTATCAATGGCCTCCTGCTCTAACATTACAGAAGCCGATTAGGCCCTGCCGGGAGGCGAACCCTAATCGGCTTGCTGTCAGTGAATGACTGGCAGATCTAATACATTGCACTACATAGGTAGTGCAATGTATTAAAAAAAAAATCAGACAGTTGGAACGTCAAGTCCCCTAGAAAAGTGTAAAAAATGTATAAAAGAAAGTGAAAAAAATGTTTTAAAACATATAATAAAAGTTTCAAGTAATAAAATATAATCGCCCTTTTCCCTTATCAAATCCTTTATTATTGAAATAAATAAATAAACCATACATATTCTGTATCGCCGCGACCATAACGGCCTAAACTATAAAAATGTTGTTATTTATTCCACGCGGTGATCTCTGTATAAAAAAAAACCTATGCTAGAATTGCAATTTTTTTGGTCACCTTGCCTCCCAAAAAATAGGATAAAAAGTGATAAAAAAGTCGCATGTACCCCAAAATAAAAACTACAGCTCGTCCCGCAAAAAAAAAAAACATTCCTCATACCACTACGTCTATCAAAAAATAAAATTAGTTAAGGCTCCAATAAGCCAGGAAAGAAAAAAATATGCAATTGTGCAGGCCCGAGGGGAACAATTCTGTTTCAAGAGGTGAATTATCAAGGCCCTAAAATTACGGAACCAGGAAGGGGAGGGCTCAAACATATCTGATGGAAGCGAGGGCGCCCGCATTATACCAGGACAACTCTCCCCAGCAAAATTCCCCAAACTGCAAAGGTGCCGAGTGTGGGCCAAAAGGGGGATAAGTAAGGACACCGTTTATCAGTGCAACATAAGCCTGTGCAGAAAGGATTGCTTCACAGCGTAACACACAACTATGGATTATTTTATTGTGTTTTTTTTATCCCATTATTATGCCACCTGACTATGCCCCTGATTTACTCTGCCCAGCTTACATGTACCCCCACATTATAAACTGAAATACCAGTAATACTCCAAACGAAACTCCTACCAAGAAAAATCCACGCTCCAAAAGCCAAATGGTGCTCCTTCCCTTCTGAGCCCTACAGCGTGCCCAAACAGCTGTTTAATAAATGCCATGAGGGGTGTAGTTTCCAAAATGGGGTCACTTCTCAGGAGTTTATTTTATTATTTCACATCAGAGCCTCTGCAATTGTGAACCAATACTTTGTAAATCGCCAAATTAGGCCTCAATTTTGCATGGTACTCTTTCAATCCTGAGCCTGGTCAAATGTCCATGCCAAAGAATAGGGCCACATGTAGGGTGTTTCTAAATCCGGGAAACACAGCATAATAATTAGAGAGCTGTCTTGCTATGGTGGCACAAGCTGGGCACCACATATTGGCATATCTATAGAAAAAATTAAATTTTCACTCTGCAACATCGAGTGCACACTAATTTCTGCAAGACACCTGCTGGGTTAACATGCTCACTACACACCTAGGTGAATACCTTGAGGGTGTAGTTTCCAAAATGTGGTCACTTCTGGGAGGTTTCCACTGTTTCGTTCACAAAGGGGCTTTGCAAATGCGACATAGCGCCCAGAAACCAATCCAGCTAAATCTACACTCCTTTCCTTCTGATCCTTGCCGTGTGCCCAAACAGCAATTTATGACCACAGATGGGGTATTGCTGTACTCGGGATAAATTTCTTTTTCAAATGTTGGGGTTCTTTTTCTCCTTTATTTGTAGAGAAAATGAAAAATTTTGAGCTAAAGCTACGTCTTATTGAAGAAAAGGGATTGTTTTTATTTTCACTGCCCAATTCTAATAAATTCTATGAAACACCTGTGGGGTCAAAATGCTCTCTACACCACTAAGTGAATTCTTCAAAGGGTCTAGTTTCCTAAATGGCATAACTTTTTGAGCGTTTTCACTGTTTTGGTCCCTCAGGGGCTTTGCAAATGCGACATGGCCTCCGCAAACCATTCCTGCTAAATTTAAGCTCCAAAAGCCAAATGGCGCTCTTTCCCTTCTAAGACCTGCCGTGTGTCCAAACAGCAGTTTATGACGACATGTGGGGTATTGTTTTACGGGAGAAATTGCTTTACAAATTTTGTGGTGCTTTTTCATCTTTAGTCCTTGTGGAAATGAGAAAACATTAGCTAAACCTACATTTTCTTTGAAAAAAATGTAGATTTTCATTTTCATGGCCTACTTCCAATAATTTCTGCAATAAACCTGTGGGGACAAAATGCTCACTATACCCCTAGATAGTTTCCTTGAGGGGTGTAGTTTCCCAAATGGGGTCACTTTTGGGTGATTTCCAATGTTTTGGCACCGCAAGAGTCCTTCAAACCTGACATGGTGCCTAAAATATATTCTAATAAAAAGAAGGCCGCAAAATCCACTAGGTGCTCCTTTGCTTCTGAGGCCAGTTCTTCAGTCCTGTAGCACACTAGGGCCACATGTGGGTTATTTCCTAAAACTGCAGAATCTGGGCAATAAATATTAAGTTGCATTTCTCTGGTAAAACTTTCTGTGTTACAAAAAATAAATGGATCAAAAATGAATTTCTGCAAAAAAAAAATATTACATTTGTAAATTTCACCTCTACTTTGCTTTAATTCCTGTGAAACGTCTAAAGGGTTAAGAAACTTTCTAAATGCTGTTTTGAATATTTTGAGGGGTGAAGTTTTTAAAATGCAGTAACTTTTTGGGGTTTTTTAATATATAAGGCCCTCAAAGCCACTTCACAACTGAACTGGCCCCAGTAAAAATAGTCTTTTGAAATTCTCTTTAAAATGTGAGAAATTGCTGCTAAAGTTCAAAGCCTTGTAATGTCCTAGAAAAAGATGTTCAAAAACCTATGCCAATCTAAAGTAGACATATGGGGGATGTTAATTAGCAACAATTTTTTTGTGATATAACTGCTTGTCTTACGAGCAGATACATTTAAATGTAGAGAAATTCTAATTTTTGCAATTTTTCGCAAAATTTGTGTGTTTACCAAATTTAATACTAAATGTATCGAGCAAATTTGGCCAGTAACATAAAGTTTAATGTATCAAGAGAAAAAAATCTGAATCGCTTAGATAGGTAAAAGCATTCCGAAGTTATTACCACTTAAAGTGAAACATGTCAGTTCTGAAAAATGAGGCTCTGTCAGGAAGGTCAAAAGTGGCCAAAGAGGGAAGTGGTTAACCCCTTCCCGACATTTGCCGTACATGTACGTCATGGAAAGCATTGACTTCCCGCATCTTGCCGTACATGTACGCCGAATGTTTGGGACCGGCTCAGAAGCTGAGCCGGTGCCATCATCACCGGATCTCAGCTGTATCTTACAGCTGACATCCGGCTGTATGGGCAGGGACCGAAATTAGCTTCGATCCCCGCCATTAACCCCTTAAGTGCAGCGCTCAAACGCGATCGCTGCACTTAAGGTGTTTGCAGCTCATCGGAACCCCAGTAATGAAATTGCCGGGGTTCCGGTGGCTGCAATGGCAATCGGAGGCCTGATACTGGCCTCCCGGTCTGCCTAGCACCGAAGCCGGTCAAGATCCGCCCGGCGGCGGAGCCTGATCGGCTTCCGTAGCTGCCGGCAAGATGGCGCCGGGTCAGGAGCTGATCCGGCGTCATCAGCGGTGGAAGTCAGCTGTACTGTACAGCTGACATCCACCTGTAATGGCAGGAACCGGAGCTAGCTCCGATCCCTGCCATTAACCCCTTCGATGCAGCAATCGAAAGCGATTGCTGCATCGTAGCGGTTACTAGCAGATCGCCAGCCCTGACAGGCAATCAGGACTGGTGACTGCTGTTATGGCAACAGGAGACACAATGGTCTCCTGCTCTGCCATTACAGAAGCCGATTTAGGCCCCGCCGGGAGGCGAAGCCTAATCGGCTTGCTGTCAGTGAATGACTGACAGATCTAATACATTGCACTACATAGGTAGTGCAATGTATTAGAAAAAAAAAAAATCTGACCATTGGACCTTCAAGTCCCCTAGTGGGACTTGAGAAAAAGTGTAAAAAAAGTATAAAAAAGTGTAAAAAGTTTGAAAACAATAAAAGTTTCAAGTAATCAAATAAAACACAATCCCCCTTTTACTCTTATCAAGTCCTTTATTATTGAAAAATAATAATAAACCATATGTATTTGGTATCGCCGCGACCGTAACGACCTGAGGTATCAAAATATTATATTATTTATTGCACGCGGTGAACAGCGTAAAAAAAAAAACGTAAAAAACGTTACCAGAGTTTCTGTTTTTTAGTCACTTTGCCCTACAAATGTTAGAATAAAAAGTGATCAAAAAGTCGCACATATCCAAAAATGGTACCTATAAAAACTATAGCTCGTCCCGCAAAAAACAAGCCCTCATACACCTCCGTCGACAAAAAAATTTAAAAGTTATGGTTCTCACAACTTGGCGACAGAAAAAATACATTCTTTTTACAAAAGTAATTTTATTGTGCAAAAAGTTGTAAAACATAAAAAAGTGCTATAAATTAGGTATCGCCGGAATCGTACTGACCCGCAGAATAAAGTTAACATGTAGTTTATAATGCGTGGTGAACGCTGTATAAAAAAAAACGAAAAAAGCTGTGCCAGAATTGCGTTTTTTTGTTTACCTGGCATCCCAAAAAATAGGATAAAAGGTGATCAAAAAGTTGCATGTACCCCAAAATGGTACCAATAATAACTACAGCTCGTCCCGCAACAAACCAGCCCTCATACCGCTACGTCTATGAAAAATAAAATTACTTATGGCTCCAATAAGTCAGGAAATAAAAAAATATGCAGTTGTGCCCGAGGGGAACATTTCTTCTGTTTGAAGAGGCGATTTATCAAGGACCTAAAATTAGGGAACCAGGAAAGGGAGGGCCCAAACATATCCGCTGGAAGCGACGGTGCCCGTATTATACCAGGACAACACTGAGCAAGAGCTCTTCAAACCTGACATGGTGCCTAAAATTTATTCTAACAAAAATAAGGCCCCAAAATCCACTAGGTGTTCCTTTGCTTCTGAGGCCGGTGCTTCAGTCCAGTAGCACGCTACGGCCACATGTGGGATATTTCCTAAAACTGCAGAAACTGGGCAACAAATATTGACTTGCATTTCTCTGGTAAAACTTTCTGTGTTATAAAAAAAATTGTACTAAAAATTTATTTCTGCAAAAAAATATGAAATTTGTACATTTCACCTCTACTTTGCTTTAATTCCTGTGACATGTGTAAAGGGTTAAGACATTTTCTAAATGCTGTTTTGAATACTTTGAGGGGTGAAGTTTTTAAAATGGGGTGACTTTTTGGGGGTTTCTAATATATAAGGCCCTCAAAGCCACTTCACAACTGAACTGGCGCTTGTAAAAATGGCCTTTTGAAATTTTCTTGAAAATGTGAGAAATTGCTGCTAAAGTTCTAAGCCTTGTAACGTCATAGAAAAATAAAAGGATGTTCAAAAAACGATGCCAATCTAAAGTAGACACATGGGGGATGTTAATTAGCAACAATTTTGTGTGATATAACTGTCTGTCTTACAAGCAGATACATTTAAATTGAGAAAAATGCTATTTGCAATTGTTCGCTAAATTTTGGTGTTTTTCACAATTAAATACTGAACATATCGAGCAAATTTTGCCAGTAACTTAAAGTCCAATGTGTCACGAGAAAACAGTCTCAGAATCGCTTGGATAGGTGAAAGCATTCCGGAGTTATTACCACATAAAGTGACACATGTCAGATTTGAAAAATGAGGCTCGGTCAGGAAGGTCAAAAGTGGCTAAGGAGGGAAGGGGTTAATGGCCATTTTTTTTCACTCTCGTGTGAATGTAGCCTAAGTTCTGGATCGTCTCCATTTTAATGGATAAAGTTACCGGACAATTATCCGCCCACCGAGAGTTTATTGGACACATGGACGGCCTGGTGAGCAGATGAACTTCTTGTTTCTTTGTTTGGAGTCATGTACAGATATAGCAATCCTTATCCTGACTCTGATAACTTGCTGCAGCGTGATAATTTATCACTTAAGTCACTGAAAACCATTGAAAAAGTGAAATTAAAGTTTCTTGACACTGTGTATTCAATGTATTTAACCCCTTCGAGCTCAGCAACGTAATATTCCGTCGCGCTGACCGCCCCGTTCGCGCTCAGCGACTGAATATTATGTCGCAGGGAAAATGCATCGCCATTTTCCACCGGCGCGTGCACGAGCTGTGACAGCTGCTGTTTCCGACAGCAGGCTATCACAGCTCAATACGCCGGTACCTATTGCGATGGTCCCGCCTCCACAATCGCCACTATTGGTCAGTCAGTGAGTAACTGTCCAATAGTGGCGATCGGTCTCTTCACTTCCTCTCCCTGACATCACATCCTGCCGCACCCGCCCTGAGATGGAGATAGCGAGGCGTTCAGAGCGGTTGTGAGTAGAGGGAGAGAAGAAAAAGAGTGAAAAAAAGTGAAAAAAATACAACTTTTTTCTGCTTCCCACCTCCCCAATCCACTACCCAGTCCTTTACCCTTCCTCCTTGTGTTCCCCCCACATTTTTGGTCAGTGATCTCCTATCACTGACCACTTCTTAGTCTTCAGGACCAATTTCTTGGTCCCTGGGGATTATTTTTTTCTTTATAAAACATATAAAATAAAAAAATATATAAAAAACCCCCCCCCCAAAAAAAACAAACTGTTAATTTAGACAATTTATCTAGTTAGTTTAGTATTAGTGTTAGTTAGTGTCAGGGAACCGTCAAAAAGCATAGTTAGGTATAGCGTCAGGAATCCATCACCATAGTTAGATCTAGCGTTAGGGGTCCATCACCCGTCACCGTAGTTAGGTTTAGTGTTAGGGAAGCTCAGAATAATCTAGTTAGGTTTAGTGTCAGAGAATAGTCGCCGTAGTTAGATTTAGTCTCAGGGAAGTTCAAATAAAATCTAGTTAGGTTTAGTGTTAGGAACCCTCGCCCTTGTTAGGTTTAGTCTCAGGGAAGCCCACTCGTTCTATAAAAACACCAATTTTTTGAGCTGGTTTAAAGTAGCAGCCTATTGCTCCTAGTTAGGAAAGCAATCAAACATGTCCCAACGGACATTTAGTGCCGAAGAGGCATATTCATTTCTTGCCTCCGACACAGAGTCGTCGGATGGTGAGACTCTTTTATTTATCCACCTCCTCATCCAGTGATGAAGAAGAGGAACCTCCTAGGAGATGCCCCTTGACCACCAGTGCAGTTGAAGCTCCCGAGCGAAATGACCCCACCGCCGTTCAAGCCCCCATTTGGACCCCCACACCAGACATTTATGAGCCCAAAATCCCAGAGTTAAAATTTAATACGGCAGGGCTCAGTGAAATGGGCTTTTTCAAGTTCTTCTTCACTGATGACTTTATAGATCTTATGGTCTCCCAGACAAATTTATATGTCCAACAGTATATTACTAAGAACCCTACATCATTTTATGCCCAATCCTACAGGTGGACCCCTGTAGATGTAGCAGAGTTGGGCAAGTTCTGGGGACTTCACTTGAACATGGGGCTTCTGAAAAAGCCATCCATTAGGACCTACTGGAGCATGGACATGTTATACCATACCCCCAATGTACCGTATGGCCATGTCCAGGATGCATTATGAGGCAATATTTTGCTTCTTAAATTATAAGGATAATGAGCAGTGCCCACCCCGAGATGACCCCAGTTTTGACCGTTTGTACAAACTGAGACCCCTATTAGACCATTTTAGTGCTCGGTTTGCCCAAGCATACACCCCCGAGAAGTGTATTTCTACTGATGAGTCCCTGGTACATTTTAAAGGGAGGCTTCAATTCCGCCAGTACCTGCCGAGTAAGAGGGCAAGGTATGGCGTAAAGATGTATAAGCTGTGCGAGAGTGCATCAGGGTATACCTACAAATTTAGGATGTATGAAGGGAAGGACAGCAGTATTTAGCCCCCAGAATGCCCCCCCTTACTGGGAATTAATGCAAAAATTGTGTGGGATTTGGTGCACCCACTGCTGGACCAGGGTTACCACCTCTACTTGGATAATTTTTATACCAGCGTCCTACTCTTCAAGTGCCTCGCTTCCAGAAGTCCTGCGGCATGCGGCACCGCTAGAAAAAATCTGAGAGGCCTCCCTAAGACTCTGCTTGGGCAAACACTCAGAAGGGGTGAGAGCAGGGCACAATCTAGCAGCAACATATTGTGTGTCAAGTACAAGGACAAGAGAGATGTCCTTGTATTAACAACAATACATGGCCACATCAGTACCCATGTACCTGTACGAGGTACCATTATAGAGACCCCCAAACCAGACTGCATCCTGGACTACAATAGGTACATGGGAGGGGTTGACTTGTCAGATCAAGTCCTGAAGCCGTACAGCGCCATGCGGAAATCGGGGGTGTGGTATAAGAAGCTGGCCGTGCACATCATACAGATGGCATTGTACAATGCGTATGTGCTACGTCGATGTGCAGGCCAGAGGGGAACTTTCCTGGAATTTCAAGAGGTGATTATCAAGAACCTAATCTTTAGGACCAAGAATAGGGAGCATCCAGTATTTCCGGAAGCGAGGCCACACGCATCGTACCAGGGCAACACTTTCCAGGAGAAGTTCCCCAAACTGGCAAGAAGGGAAAAAGTCAAAAGAGGTGCAGAGTCTGCTCAAAGAGGGGGATAAGGAGGTAAACAATCTACGAATGCGACACGTGTCCCAAAAAACCAGGGCTCTGTATGAAAGATTGTTTTCGAATTTATCATACATCCCTTAATTTTTAATTTACCCTGATACACTCCGCACAGCTAATGCCCCTCATCTTTCCCTTCTGAGCCCTGCCGTGTGCCCAGGCAGCTAATAACAGCCACATGTAGGGTATTGCCGTACCCGGGAGAACCCACATTACATCTTATGGTGTGTATATCTCCAGTGGCACATGCTGGGCACACTATATCGGGCACGGACATGCCATATATATATAGAAAATTGCAAATCTCACTCTGCCCCATCTGCTGCGCATTATCTTTTACACAGTACCTGTGGGGTCAAAAGGCTCACTACACCTCTAGATGAATGTCTTAAGGGGTGTAGTTTTTAAAATGGGGTCACTTCTCAGGGGTTTCAACTGTACTGGTACCTCAGGGGCTTCTGCATACATGACTTAGCACCAGAAAAACTCCAGTAGGCCAAATGGTGGTCCTTTCCTTCTGAGCCCTCCCATGCGCCCAAACGGCAGTTTATCACCACACATGGGGTATTGCCGCACCAAGGACAAATTGGGCAACAAAATGGGGTATTTTGTTTCCTGTGAAAATAAGAAATTTTGATAAAAAATGACATCTTATTGTTCTACACACAGGTATCGTGGCTACCAGGACTACTATTATGGGTAAGGCTATCTGAGTTATTAATGTTGGGAGTATTTTACTCTAGAAAACACCCTTTGGACACTTCTGTCCTTAACAAAACAGCTCACACTCAAACAACTAACGTTATATACGATAGCACACTGCCCTATTCATATGTCCTTAATATAAGGACTTTAAACACACCATACACTTGGTTTTCCTACTTACCTGTGTTCATATCATATAGAGTCTCTCTGTAATGATAGGGGTAGGGAAACGGACAAGTGAGCCCTAATCTACCCGCCACTCTATCCCTGCCTACTTGCAACGACCCGCCCTAGGCGATGGGGTACAACTGGGCGGCGGTCTCTACGCTCAGTAAGTGCACGAGACAAACAGACAAGCGTACACAAAGCTAGGGAAATGGGGCAGTTGCCCACGGCAACACCGCGAGCAACAAGAGAGGTGAACGAGCCGAGTCAAACCAGGAGAGTACGAGGTACCAAACGCAGAGCAGAAGAGTAGTCAGTAAGCCAGGGTCAGTATGGAGCAGGATCAAGTAGTCAGGAGCTGTAGCTGGGCCAGGAAACCACACGAGAAGAATCACAAGCACTGGAGGAACAGGAAAGGCAGGTATAAATAGACAGAGGATGGGAGCTAGTTGAGTCTGGCCAGGCTGCGATAGGCTCTCCCACTCCTAAGCCTGCCAACCAGAGTGGTGGAAGCTGGAGTCAGTCTCAGACACATAGACTCAGGTGCCGACTGATTACCTATGGGCGTTAACCCCGCTGTGCCTGGCAGATCCTTTACAGTACCCCCCCTTTTATGAGGGGCCACCGGACCCTTTCTAAGTGGACCTGGTTTATTGGGGAAACGAAGGTGGAACTTCCTGACCAATACCCCAGCGTGAACATCCCGGGCGGGTACCCAAGTCCTCTCCTCAGGCCCGTATCCTCTCCAATGGACCAGGTACTGGAGGGAGCCTTGGACCATCTTGCTGTCCACAATCTTGGCCACCTCGAATTCCACCCCCTCAGGGGTGAGAACGGTAACAGGAGGTCTCCTCGAGGGAGCCAAGGACGGGGAGCAGCGTTTAAGGAGGGAGGCATGAAACACGTCGTGTATTCGAAAAGATGGGGGCAACTCCAGTCGGAAGGAGACAGGATTGAGGACTTCAATGACCTTATACGGCCCAATAAACCGGGGAGCAAATTTCTTGGACGGGACCTTAAGGCGCAAGTTCCGAGACGATAACCACACCAGATCCCCGACCATAAACAAGGGGTTAGCAGAACGTCTTCTGTCAGCCTGAGATTTTTGTACGCTCTGGGACGCCTCTAGGTTCTTCTGAACCTGGGCCCAGACTGTGCACAGTTCCCGATGAACGACCTCTACCTCGGGATTGTTGGAACTACCAGGTGAAACGGAGGAGAACCGTGGATTAAACCCAAAATTACAGAAAAAGGGGGAGACCCCTGACGAGTTACTGACCCGGTTATTGAGTGAAAATTCGGCTAGGGGAATGAATGAGACCCAATCATATTGACAGTCAGAGATAAAACACCTTAAATATTGTTCTAGATATTGATTAGTCCTCTCAGTTTGGCCATTAGTTTCAGGATGGAAGGCAGAGGAGAAGGACAGATCAATCTCCAACTTTTTACAGAAGGCTCTCCAAAACAATGAAACAAATTGTACCCCTCTGTCCGAAACAATATTGACAGGGACCCCATGGAGACGCAGGATGTGTTTGACAAACAAGGTAGCTAACGTCTTGGCATTGGGTAGTTTCTTGAGGGGCACAAAGTGGCACATTTTACTGAAGCGGTTTACTACAACCCACACCACCGACTTGCCTTGAGATGGAGGTAAATCGGTGATAAAATCCATGGAGATATGGGTCCAAGGTCTCTGGGGAATGGGCAAAGAACGTAGTAAGACTGCTGGTCGGGACCTGGGAGTCTTGGACCTAGCACAAACCTCACAAGCGGCGACGTAGGCCTTAACGTCTTTAAGCAACCCAGGCCACCAATAGTTTCTGGCAATGAGGTGTTTGGTACCCAGGACGCCTGGATGACCAGATAGTGCGGAGTCATGGTTTTCCCTAAGTACCCTTAGCCGGAATTGCAGGGGAACAAACAGCTTGTCCTCAGGAAGGTTCCCGGGAGCTGAACCTTGATCAGCCGCGATTTCTGAGGCTAAATCAGAATCAATAGAAGAAATGATTATACCAGGAGGCAGAATACAAGCAGGATCTTCCTCCGAAGGGGGGCTGGCGATGAAGCTACGCGACAGTGTATCGGCCTTAATATTTTTAGACCCAGCCCTATAGGTAACCAAAAAGTTGAATCTGGTAAAAAATAGCGCCCATCGAGCTTGTCTCGGGTTTAGCCTCCGGGCAGATTCTAGGAAAACCAGATTCTTGTGGTCGGTAAGGACCGTAACCTGGTGCCTAGCCCCCTCCAGGAAGTGGCGCCACTCTTCAAATGCCCATTTAATGGCTAAGAGTTCGCGGTTGCCAATATCATAGTTACTCTCAGTGGGCGAAAACTTCCTGGAGAAGTAGGCACAGGGACGGAGATGGGTAAGGGACCTGGTACCCTGGGACAAGACAGCCCCCACTCCCACCTCGGATGCGTCAACTTCCACGATAAATGGCTCCATTTGGTTGGGCTGAACCAGCACCGGGGCCGAGATAAAGCACTTCTTAAGGACCTCAAAAGCCTGGACAGCCTCAGGAGGCCAGTGGAGGAGATCAGCACCTTTGCGAGTGAGGTCCGTAAGAGGCTTAGCGATGACCGAGAAGTTAGAAATAAATCTCCTGCAATAATTAGCGAACCCCAAGAAACACTGTAACGCCTTCAGGGAGGCAGGTTGGACCCATTCCGCCACAGCCTGGACCTTGGCGGGGTCCATGCGGAATTCATGAGGAGTGAGGATTTGACCCAAAAATGGTATCTCCTGTACCCCAAACACACATTTTTCAGTTTTCACAAATAGTTTGTTTTCCCGAAGGACCTAGAGCACCTTCCTGACATGCTCAATGTGGGAGGACAGGTCCTTGGAAAACACCAGTATGTCATCAAGGTACACTACAAGAAAAACCCCCAGGTAATCCCTTAAAATTTCATTTATGAAATTCTGGAAGACAGCAGGAGCATTACACAACCCAAAGGGCATGACGAGGTATTCGGGCGTGTTAAACGCAGTCTTCCTCTCATCCCCGTCTTTGATGCGGATAAGGTTATACGCCCCCCGTAGATCAAACTTAGAGAACCATTGGGCCCCCTGAACCTGATTAAAGAGATCAGGAATCAAAGGAAGGGGATACTGGTTCCTTACAGTGACCTTATTCAAGTTACGGTAGTCAATGCATGGCCTAAGACCACCATCCTTCTTCCCTACGAAGAAGAAGCCAGCACCTACCGGAGAATTAGAGGGGCGAATGTAACCCTTGGCCAGGCATTCCTGGATATACTCTCTCATGGCTTCACGTTCGGGACAAGAAAGATTAAATATCCTACCCTTAGGGAGCTTAGCTCCTGGTACCAATTCAATAGCGCAATCGTATTCTCTATGAGGAGGTAACACTTTGGAGGCCTCCTTAGAGAAAACATCAGCGAAGTCCTGCACAAACTCAGGTAGCGTGTTCACCACCTCAGGGGGAGAAATAGAATTAACAGCAAAACATGACGTCAAGCATTCATTACCCCATTTGGTAAGCTCCCCAGTATTCCAGTCAAACGTGGGATTATGCAACTGCAACCAGGGAAGGCCTAAAACCAAATCGGACGATAATCCCTGCATCAACAGTACAGAGCACTGCTCCAAATGCATGGAGCCAACAAGGAGTTCAAAAACAGGGGTATGCTGTGTAAAATAACCATTAGCAAGAGGAGTGGAGTCGATACGCACTACCAGGACAGGTTTAGGCAAATCAATCAATGGCATAGCTAGAGACATAGCAAATTCCACAGACATGATATTAGTAGAAGACCCTGAATCCACGAAGGCACTGCCGGTAGCAGACCTACCACCAAAAGAGACCTGAAAGGGAAGCAAGATTTTATTACGTTTCATATTTACGGGAAATACCTGTGCGCCCAAGTGACCTTCCCGATGATCACTTAGCCGCGGAAGTTTTCCGGCTGCTTATTCTTACGCCTAGGACAGGTGTTCACTTAATGCTTGTCATCCTCACAATAGAAGCAGAGACCATTCTTCCTGCGGAACTCTCTACGTTGTCGGGGGGACACGGAGGCCCGAGTTGCATAGGTACCTCTGAGTCTTCCGTGGAAGAGCGAAGCTACGGGACCTCGGGAGGCATCATGGGGGAGTCAGAGGGGAAAACACAAAAACGTTCAAGTTGTCGTTCCCTGAAACGTCGGTCAAGTCATACCGCTAAAGCCATAACCTGGTCTAGGGAGTCAGAAGAGGGATATCTAACTAGCAGGTCCTTCAGGGCGTTCGACAGACCCAACCTAAACTGGCACCTTAAGGCAGGGTCATTCCACCGAGAAGCTACGCACCACTTCCTAAAGTCAGAACAATACTCCTCAACAGGTCTCTTACCCTGACGTAAGGTCACCAGCTGACTCTCGGCAAAGGCAGTCCTGTCAGTCTCGTCATAAATGAGTCAGAGAGCAGAAAAGAAACGATCAACGGAGGAAAGTTCAGGAGCCAAGGAGAAGGCCCACTCTTGGGGCCCTTCCTGGAGCCGGGACATAATTATACCCACCCGCTGGCTCTCAGAACCTGAGGAGTGAGGCTTTAAGTGAAAGTAAAGCCTACAACTCTCCCGAAAGGAGAGAAAAGTTCTCCGGTCCCCTGAGAACCGATCAGGCAACTTGAGGTGGGGTTCAAGGGGTGAGGTGAGGGGCACTACCATGGTAGTGTCAGGCTGGTTGACCCTCTGAGCCAGGGCCTGGACCTGTAGGGAGAGACCCTGCATTTGCTGGGCCAGGGTCTCAAGGGGTTCCATAGTAGACACAGGGACAAGGGTAGACTAGGTAACGGGCTTGTGACTATGTAATGATAGGGGTAGGGAAACGGACAAGTGAGCCCTAATCTACCCGCCACTCTGTCCCTGCCTACTTGCAACAACACGCCCTAGGCGACGGGGTACAACTGGGCGGCGGTCCCTATGCTCAGTAAGTGCACGAAACAGACAAGGGTACACAAAGCTAGGGAAATGGGGCAGTTGCCCACGGCAACACCGCGAGCAACAAGAGAGGTGAACGAGCCGAGTCAAACCAGGACAGTACGAGGAACCAAACGCAGAGCAGAAGAGTAGTCAGTAAGCCAGGGTCAGTATGGAGCAGGATCAAGTAGTCAGGAGCTGTAGCTGGGCCAGGAAACCACACGAGAAGAATCACAAGCACTGGAGGAACAGGAAAGGCAGGTATAAATAGACAGAGGGCGGGAGCTAGCTGAGTCTGGCCAGGCTGCGATTGGCTCTCCCACTCCTAAGCCTGCCAGCCTGAGTGGTGGAAGCTGGAGTCAGTCTCAGACACATAGAATCAGGTGCCGACTGATTACCTATGGGCGTTAACCCCACTGTGCCTGGCAGATCCTTTACACTCTCCACTCATGTACCTTTTTAACATGTATATTTTTATATGTATTTAATAAAATTTGTTATTCTTTTCATATATACTTGGCCCTATACTCTGTTTCTTGTGTGTTTATAGGGTTTAAGTAGAATATAACAGAAAGAGTTCCCAGCATTATCATTCCCTTACCCCCCTACAACATTACGAATTATATTCACTTGGGACTGTTGTTGTTTTATTAAATTTCTTTTGATTCTCTTGATTTTTTTTGCTGTTTTTGACATTCCACTATGTTCTGCATAAAGCTTAGTGTCAGCTGTTTTGTGACTTCTTTATCATAACAGAGCCATACCAGGCCCTTATACACCTTATATGCTTCCCCAATAGAATCCATAAAACATAAAAGGGCCGAGCAGTGCTCCGGTGTCTTTTCGCAAATCACTCTAGCTAGAATCGCAAATGAAAACGTTCACCATATTAACCAATTGGTAAACATTTGCGGAATCAGGAGATAACGCCTTTTCTCCTCCTCCTTCTTTTATGCTCTAGCCCCTCTTCCCCTGATCCAGATAGAACTTCTCCAAGGGGAGGAGGGAGAACATCTCCACACACTCATCCTTCCCTATTTGTTTCCTGACCTCCTGCTTAAGATGGGCACCGATCCCTCGAAGCAGACATACACAGCCAAGTTATCCCTGTTTACCTAATTAGGTGTCTCAGTCTGGACTGAGACCGCAACCGCCTCATAACTCACCGGAAGAGGGTAAACAAGGGAAAATGTTTTACAGGACCGCCCACGCGAAAACCTGGGATGGACCCGCACCCTTCACTAGGGAACCGCCCACCATGTTCAGCAGGCACACCACTGAGTCCCTCAGGCATCTGCACACGCCTCCTGCTGTGTTACCCCACAGCCCCTAGCGGCAGGGGGCAAACCTGACCTAAACAATAATGGCACCAAGCACGAATAGTGATGCTTTTGAAAAGTATCAAAAAACTTTATTAAATACAGAGGACAAATGAATAAAAAGTGTCACACAATAGATATAGCAACATTTCCAGAGTGAAATACACAGGGTGAACACATGCCCATAACAATACGGATACATCTTATTTATAAAGTGTATAGTGCTAAGCAATATATATGAAATAAGGATATATATACCATATATAATATAAATTGTCTTTACAATACTGCAGGATGGACAAGGACATGGACAAGAAGCTAAATACAAGTAGTGATGGTCCTAGGATAGGTGCAACACATGTTCAAAGAGTACAGCATATGAAATAACATGCCTCAATATATACCCATCTATATGACACAACCGGCATGGCGCCAACCACGACGCACGTTTCGGCACAGCCTTCATCTGGGGGTGACATCATCTCCTAACAGGTATAATATAATAATATATATATTATATAATATATTATTATATTATATAATATAATATAAATTTCGGTATAATAATGATACAACAGTAAACTGGAGATGACCGTCCAACACTGCAAATTTAACCCCTTAATGACAATACGCCTTTTCACGGTGGTCATTAAAGGGGTTCTCTGGAAAAAACTTTATGGTCTCATGTTTACTTGATAAAGTGGTTCTGTTTCCACTAAACGCGTTGTACCTCAAGAGACCCTCTATCTCTCTTTTTTATGTATGTTTTATTATGATCTATTGTTTTAGACACTTAATTATATATTTTTTTTTTCTCAAAAAAGTATTGCGCCTGGATGGTGTCTCTTTTTCACAGTGGATCCCACCTGGTTCCCACTGTTTTTATCTACCTGCTCTTACTGAAGATGTCCTCAAAACTGGCTTAATGAGATGGTAGATCGGAGAGTGACTGAGGCAGTGGAGGCAAAACAGGGTGGACCTGTTGCAGACAGCGGCTAAGGCATCTTGGCCCCCATTGGGGGACCTCTCCAGAACTCCAGTGAAGGACCTGGGCATGTAGACGAAGCCAAGGCAGACCCAGCAGAACCGGGTTGATGGCTTTAGGCAGGACGAGGAAGTTGATCTGTTCTGAGTGAAGGACTCCGATTTGTAACGTAAGTGGTTTCATGATAGCCACAATAGGATCGGGCAATGGTAGTCCATTTACAGAAGCAACAGCAAGGGATCTCTCTAAAAGAACTGTGGGTAGATGTAGTCGGTCTACTAAATCCTGCTGGATGAAATCTGCAGCTGCCCTGGAGTCAAAATAGGCAGAGGAGAAGTGTGATGTCTCTCCCGAGATGATGGTCACAGGAATAGATAATTTGGAAGAGGTTTTGATGTTTGGCATCATCCCACCTAGAGTTGCCTCTCTAGGAGCTGGAGTTTCCCGGCTTTTGTGGACATTGGCGCACGAAAGGGCCTTTAAGGCCGCAATACAAACACAGACCTGAAGAGCGTCAGCGCTGTTTCTCCTGCTCGGACAACTTGACTCTGTCTACCTGCATTGGTTCCTCAGGTAGAGCAACAAGAGGGGGCAGTAGTGGTCTCTGGAACGAGGGTGCTAATCTGTGAAAACGTCTCGCCACCGAACCTCCTCATCGCGTTCCTGGATCCTCATGTTGACCCGGGTAGCCAAAAGGATATGGGCATCCAAGGTAGGTGGGAGGTCGCGGGCTGCCAGCTTGTCCATGGTGTGTGAGGACAGTCCATGCCATAGGTCGCCACCAATGCTTCATTGTTCCATGCCAACTCTGCTGCCAGGGCACGGAAGGAGATGGCATACTCTCCTGCTGTGGACCCCCTTGCTTGAGGGTTAGCAGAGTGGCTGCTGCTAAGGATGTTCGACCCGGCTTCTTGAACACGTCAAAAAAAGTCTGTAAGAACAGGGCTAAGTCCGAAAATTTGGGCCCCTGTCATTCCAGGATGGGGTTCGCCCATGCGAGGGACTTACCAGCGAGGAGGGAATTAATGAACGCTACCTTGGCCTCATCAGAGGAGAAATCGTGAGCACGCAGTCATAGCGAGGAAAAAGAGGCAGTGCAACTGTGGATCCGGAAAACAGACAGTAGGAGTATTAGGCAGTGGTACGGCAGCAGTCTCTGGGGAAGGAACAGGGAGTTGATCCAGTCGGGCGATGTTGGAGTTTACAGCCACGAGGAGTTGATCCTGACGTGCATATCGATACAATATATACTATTGGGGTCCACCCCTTAGTAATTGCTGACGTGCATATAGGTAACGCATATCCGTCTGTATGACCTGAACTGTGGTCTTAGGCTGGCCAGCGGGTTCCATGGCCTGAGCATACTGTCACAATCTAGGGAACATATGTAGCTGACTTTAGCTTGACTAATAACGCATTAAATACACAGTGGAAAGATCCCTTATCTTGACCTTTTCAATGACTTCTCAATGGTTATTTTTGTGTGATATCACGCTGCAACAAGTTATCAGAGTCAAGTTAAAGATGGCTACATCCGTATGTGGACCCACTAGGCCGTGGGCTCCGGCTCAGATAGGGCTAGGTGTGGCAGGTTGCGCCAGACGAAGCGGATGGCACCAGGAATGGTAGATGACACACAGACGTGGCATATCCAGCCGGCGGTACCACACGACTCTGATAAAAGGCAGGTACAGTTAGGAAACAGCAAGGGATACAGGAAATAGGATGCAGGGAACGGGAACTCTGGGATCAAGCAGGAAAATACTAAGGGACCCTTTGCAATACAAACATGGGAAAAGTACAAACAACGCTAAAGCAAGGAGTGGAAGGGCAGAGACCTTTTTATAATCCAGGGTGCACTGGGGTAGGATAGAAAACTTTTAGGAAGTGCGCACGCTGGCCCTTTAAGGCACTCCTCGCACACTCCAGGAAGGGAAGGACGCGCCAGCCGTGGTCTCTGGGGAGGTGGCCAGGAAGTTGCGGTCGCGGCCGTTCATCACAGGGTGAGCGACAGAGGTCCGCAGTCATAACACTGAGATTTTTTTTGGTGTTGTTTATATGTACTGAGCAGTGGCGTAACTACCGCCGTAGCAGCCGTAGCGGCTGCTACGGGGCCCGCGGCATGATTGGGCCCGTGTCGCCCGCCGGCACGGGTCCCCACCATGGCCGGAGGCTCCGCTGGCAGCCGCTATGGCTGCTACAGCGGGACGCCACTGAACACTACGGCAGAGCAGGGAGGTATCTCCCCGCTCTGCCATTAACTGGTTCCCGACCGCTGGCTGTATTTTTACGGCCAGCGGTCAGGGTCCTTAAAACCTGAGCCATAGACTTTTTACGACTCCGGTTTTAACTTACTGCCCGCGCGAATTGGCTGCTGAATGTCGGGTCTCCGGCTGTCAGTGACTGCCGGGGACCCTGAAGAGAGGATAGAAGCAGCTTTCGCTGCCAGCGATCACACATGTATCCCCTATCCTGTGGATAGGGGATACATGTATTTTGTAGGACACACTGTAGGTCGCATTTTTTTGGGAGGGGGACAATGTATGGCGTTCCCTACAGGGGGGTGAACGCTGTATGGCGTTCCCTACAGGGGGGCTGTATGGCGTTCCCTACAGGGGGGGGGCTGTATGGCGTTCCCTACAGGGGGGGGCTCTATGGCGTTCTCTACAGGGGGGGATGTATGGCGTTCCCTACAGGGGGGGCTGTATGGCGTTCTCTACAGGGGGGGCTGTATGGCGTTCTCTACATGGGGGGCTGTATGGCGTTCTCTGCAGGGGGACTGTATGGCGTTCTCTACAGGAGGGCTGTATGGCGTTCTCTATAGGGAGGGCTGTATGGCGTTAGCACTGTCCAATAAATATACAGTAAACAGAAGAAAATACGGTCCAGCAATCCTCATGACAATGTGATGACTTTATTAGAAAAACATTTTATAAACCACACGGCATGTTGAAGTGATGATACAAGACTGCTTACGCGCTTCGAAAGCCAACTCCATTCTTCGCAAATGTACGCCATCTCCTCCAAACAGTCAATTACATCAGAAGTCCAGTTCCTTGTGCTGCATGACTCGTGGACGCCCTATCCGTGGCGATATCCGTGTCCTTTCCACTGCTTCTCACTTGAGTCCTGTAGGCACAAAAAACATTCTGCAAGTATCCATTGTCATCCGTGCCTGCAGATTCTGCTTTAATGATGCAACTCACTCAACTGCTTGTCTATTTCATCGTTTACTGATGCCTCTTTTAGATGCGACAGATGTATTTTTTTTATACTTACCAGCCTGCTTCACAGGCACCATCCCTTTTTATTGGCACCTGATCAATAAGGGGGTCCTGCTCCACCACCATAACACTGCAATACTAAACAAAATATTCCATAGACATCACAAAAACTAGACAAGTCTTTCCTCCCTTATGTTTCCCAACATTTCCTGGGACAAGTGTGTGTAGGTAGAAATCAACAAACATGTTTCCTGGCCCCAAACTTTACCCCCTCTTTCCAGTAAAGGATTGGCTTTCGGCATCACGCCTCCTCGCTTTTACCTTTTTACTTTATCCTGCGTAAACATTTTTTTCAGCATCTTAAACGTCTTGCCCATTAGCCCATCTATCCCCAACATCAGACCACTTATTATCATCTGACAGATCAGAATCAGACTCAACCAGCTACTGTTGCCTTCTTCTGCTTCTCTTTACATCCAGATGCGCTGCTCCTGTAATTCCAAACATTGTGCCAGTACCCTGTGTTCTAAACATTTTGGCAACCCCAAGGTGTCCCTCTCCCATGTTGAGATTATGAGGCCCTACTGGGATATTGCTGCCTTCATCGACCCTGGATCCCTGCGCAAGGATCCTGGCACTTGGCCCATCATCGTGCCATGTTCCCTCAAATTTTTGCTAGAATGATACCATTGAGGATACCTGCCTTGCTTCCTTGATGCCATTTGCTCCAAACAATCCAGTACACCCCAAGTCCAGGTCCTTGTGCTGCATGACTTGTGGGGGCTCTATACGTGGCAATATCCTGGCACCTTCCATTGCTTTCCGCTTGAGTGCTGTAAATATAAAAACATTCTGCCAGTGTCCATTATCACCTATGCCTGCAGATTATGACTGTGTAATGAAACTCACTTAAGTCCTTGTCTGTTGCATCCAGGCCTTGACACATCGCAAATGTTCTTGGCAGACCAGAGCTGTCTAAAATCCCCCTACACTCCCTCACCCAATTACCTTACACCTACGTTCAGTCCCAAACCGAGCCATGTGGCCAGCATTTTGGACAAAGATACCCCTAACTTACATTATGCCTATTCCTACCAACTATCCAAGGTTCCCCACTGCTACGCCTTTCTTGGCATTTTGCCCGCTCATTACTTTTTCAATGTACAGAGCTACTGGTGGATACTGTATATAGTAACTAATGATGGACATACCGCATATAGATGAAATATTACTTCAGAGAGTCCCCCTGGCAGCAGGCAGCCGATCTCAAGAAATTCTGGAACAAAAGGTATAAACTGTGAAGATATTATGACGTGCGCTTAGTATGGTTCATCATATCAACAAATATATGTTCAGCCTACTGAAAACATCAGGGAGATTGTTCCCACAGACTTGTCATGTGTCTCTATAGGAACATTCTGGATGACATCACATTATAGAATTTCTATAGGTTGTTATTTGCTATAATACTTACATATATACAGTGGATCTTCTAGCATGTCGGCTGTCACTGGTGCCACATATTCAGATGTTATAAATGTCTGTAAAATACATAATGGGTTTAATGCACATACATAAAATAACCCCATATCTATAATGAATAATAATATATTTACTTTCACACATTTCATTTTCTATCACAGGGCGAGTCCAATGCCCCTCTGCCACACAAATAACACCAGCAGTATAATGGCACATAATAGTTGGAGGACCCTGGTATAGATTTTGTATCAGGGACCAGGAGCTTATTGTTATTCTTCTATATAATCTTATCCTTAATGGAAAACTTCTAATTTGTCTTTTGTGGAGTCTTTTGGACTGGAGTAGAGAGAGTAGAAAATGGTAAATTGGATTTCTGGATTCAACAGACAAAATAATTATTAAAGGGGTTTTCTGACAGTTTCATAAACCTTAGTCTAAGCCGCATATGGCTAAAAATAACAAATTGTCCCTACTCATTTTTTAAATTCCCTGACATGTGCAGTATCTGTGACGTCCTCCCCCTTATGATGCACCATGTAGTGTCCAAATAATTTAATCATACAGTGCCCAAATAACATCACCCAGTCAATAAACTAGGGATTGTATCTTTCTGTTTTTTTATATTATAGGTTTGGGCCCTAAATGCCGGATCGGCAGTGTAAGTTGAGGGTGCCCAGGCCATCTATGGTGGTAGTGCCCTCTTCAGTATTGACCAGTAATACACACTATGTGATCATTTAGAGATGTCCAGTTAATAAAATACACTGACCTTGGACTCTCCTACTGAATACATCCGACTGAATGTAGAACGTTATGTGATGTGAGGTGGAGGGCTCTGCTTAATCTTTGATCTGCCCTCCTGGGACGTGGTTATCATTAACTCTTATGAGGAATTAATTCTAGGAGAAAGAAAGACACTGTATTAGGACAAATCTCAATCAATGGCAACATTTCTATCTAGAACAGAGTTCAGTCCCCAACCAGTGTAAAATTACCAAAGGGGTAAATAGGATGACCGGCTGGGGTCCAGGGATTTGGGGTGGCCCACAGCTCTGGGGCTCCATACGCCCCTGAAATTGGACAAACAATAACGGCGCAGGGAGGAAGCGAAATGTCTGACCCGGTTGGTCGTCTATTAGGTGAGTATAATTTTTTATTTTATAGGAGCAAAGGGGGCACTATTAATATGGGGGATAAAAGGACTGAGTCGGGGCTTAGAAAAGGGGGCTTCATTACTGTGGGGCCATACAAAAGGGGCATTCTGACCCAGGACATACAAAAAGTGTCATTCTAACTGTGGAGGGTATTGGTGGATACTGCATATAGTAACTAATAAGAGACGCACCTTGCATAGATGAAATATTGCTTCAGAGAGTCCCCCTGGCAGCAGGCAGCCGATCTTAAGGTGTTCTGGAAAAAACAATAATTGTGTAGTTTTATTTCTCCAGACAGACGTGTGCTCAGTATAGACCACCCAACAATGAAGGAAATGTACATTAGGGCTCATGTACACAGCAACTTCATGTGGACGGACCTGTATGGTGGCGCACAGACTGCAGTACTGGTAATGTAGACACTCTGTGTGCGCTGTGTGCTCCCCCATAAGCCAAATGTGTATTAGGAAATTACATAAATAACAAGTCCCTTATATATTACTAATACCATAATATCTTCTTTATGGAGCATTTCTATAATAATAATAATATAAAGCTGCAGCAAAATTCCCAGCGTTTACTTTTGCTACATGTGGATGAGTTTTTGAGACTGTAACTATTCACCTGTAACACTTGTGAATTTTGGCGCGCAGCAAATCTGCAGCGTCTGAATTCAGCTTTATGGCGTAGAATATAGTACTCAAATACTGCAATCATACAGTGCCCAAATAACACTGCCAGACAAGTATTGTCTGCCACACTGTAATGTAATCCATTATCAAGGAATTGTATCTGCATCCTGAGCAGTGCCCTTTACTTTTTTTACATGAAGAGTGGGATTGAGTGTTCAAGCAATGGGTGCCCCAGACATCAAGACCAGTGGCGCCCCATTCATTAGTGGCAGGTGATGCACCCAGTGTAGCCGCACAGGTCGCACACCCCTAAGACAGGCCCTGGATGAACAACATTGGGGAATTTGTTCCCACAGTCTTGTCATGTGTCTCTATAGGAACATTCTGGATGACATCAGATTATAGAATTTCTATAGGTTGTCATTTGCTATAATACTTACATATATACAGTGTATGTCCTAGCATGTCGGCTGTCACCGGTGCCACATATTCAGATGTCATAAATGTCTGTAAAATACATAATGGAATAAACATAAAATAACCCCATATCTAGAATGAATAATAATATATTTACTTTCACACCTTTCATTTTCTATCACAGGACGAGTCAGACATTGAAAACATTTTGTAATGTTAGTGTAAACCCAGGGAACATAACTATAGGGGTGAAGAGGTTGCAGTCACACCCAGGCCCAGGTGTCCATGACTGACATTAGGGGGGGTCACAATGTGGGCAATTTACAAATGCCAATCCCCAATGCCCCCATCTCCTAGAGGAATCCCGATTTTCGCTGCTAGAAACGCGATGTCAGTGAGAGAAGCACCCAGGCGGAAAGGCAGCTGCTGAGTTGCCCGGCCGCTTCTAAAACACAAGCAGTGGAAGGGAGCCAGCGCAGCGCCCCGTTCCACCTGCTGGAGGGATGCGCCCTATGTAATGGCACAGGTCGCACACCCCTAAGGCCGGCCCTGGCTACTGCTGAGCCTTATTAGGATAATATACGGTAGCTTTTTAAGACTATTTAATTAAATTAAATTAGAAATAATATTGAAAACGACTGAGAAGTCACATTCCACATTACTGACAGCTGCAATTCTCAGACAATGGTAAGGGTATGTTCACACACTTAACTAAAAAACGTCTCTAAAATACAGAGCTCTTTTCAAGGGAAAACAGCCTCTGATTTTCAGCCATTTTTTAAACCACAAACATTTTTTGAGGCGTTTTTACCAACGTTCTTGGAGCTGTTTTTCTATTGAGACAATGAAAAACGGCTCCAAAAACGGCCGAAGGAGTGAAATGCACTTCTTTTTACAGGGTGTTTTTTATGCGCCGCTTTATCAAACGCCCACGTAAAATGCACCATCGGAAAAAAAAACAGTTTTTCCCATTGAAATCAATGGGCAGATGTTTGGAGGCGTCCAGCCTCCGTATTTTCGGCTGTTTTTCGGGGTGTTTACGGCCAGGAAAACGGCTGAAAATAGGCTGTGTGAACATACTCTGTTGTACTGAGTTGTAACTTTAATGAGAAAATATGAAACATTGAAATCTGAATGTAAAATGTTCAGTTGTTACTTGCATTAATAGAAACATTTTACTGGAACTTGAACAGTTTGTCTAAAAAAAAAAAAACAACCCCAACTCCTGACAATCACCAGAAAAAAATCCTTCTACAATCATATCGTTGTGGTGAGGTGTTGGTGTGGTTAGAAATTGCTGCAGTAATGTCCAGTGTGAATCTGGCCTTATATGAGAATTCTAGAGCGTATATATTTCATGTGTCCAGTAACATGTAGAATTAATGATAAAATGCTGCATCTTACCTGTCAATCACACAGTCAATCACAGTCCCGGTCCAGACGTCATTGGCAGAAATTGTAAAAAATATGTAATCCAGCTGCACATAGAACCTAACGGCTAGTACTGTCTATGACATCATCAGTGACATCATAAGCGGCTGCAGTATCTGTTACATCATCTAATTATCTCCTACCGCCTGGATAGACTGTCTGTGCATACACTGGATATAGGCGTTACATGGGACTGCTGTTTATAAACATGGAAGAAAGATACATGTGTGGTTATAGGGGCTACGACTAAGAATATGTAATGTATGAAACGTGTTATCTGTTACTAGATGGATTTTATACTGTAATACAGATGTAGCCATCTTTAACTTGACTCTGATAACTTGTTGCAGCGTGATACTTTCTTGATCCCGCAGCACTCCGTGTTTCAAGTGTGCGTGAGTAGGCTTCCACGCCAATGTGTAAAAAATGGGAACTCAGCACTCCAAGATATTATGCAATAAGTGATATTTGATTTCACATATAGCGAAAAGTAGTAATCCAAAAATAATGGAGCCATTACCCAACAGCGACCGAGGTCACAAGCGCCGCATATCCGTGTCTAAAGAAGGTTGAATGTATAGACCGAAACGTTAAAAACCTATTTTTGGATTACTACTTTTCGCTATATGTGAAATAAAATATCATTTGTTGCAGCGTGATATCACACAACAAAAGCCATTGAAAAAGTCAAGATAAGGGATTGTTTATTTAATGCGTTAAAAGTCAAGGTAAAGACGGCAACATCTGAACTAATAAAGGATACATTTTATTGAATTTCGTTTTAGGCTACATTCACACAACAGTAAACAACGTCCGCTTTCAGAACAATGATGTTCTATGGGTATATTCACACGCCCTTTTTTTAACCACCCGTGAATATTGGCCGTCAAAAAATAGAACATGTCCTATTTTTGGCCTCTTTCACGGCCAGACGGCCCCCATAGTAGTCAATGGATCAATTTTTAACGGCCGTCAATACATGTAACAGCCGTTAAAAACGGTTCTGTGATTTGGGGATTCAAGAGCCAAGGGAACTATTGGCTCCCTTGCTGGTAATCGGAGGCGCAATGACACATACTCACCGATGCAGCGCCGTCCTCTACAGGTGTGGTCTCTAGTCTCATGGGTTCTGCGAAGGTGACGAGATGACGTCCTCGCGTCGCCTTCGCAGAACCAGTGAGACTAGAGATCACTCGTGACGTAGACGGTCATGCATCGGTGAGTATGTAGGGCATTCAGGCGGACAAAAATTACGGATATTGTTGCGCTCACTACTATGGTAGCATGGCGCTAGTACAGGGGACATTGTTGTCTACTGTAGCAAAATTTTTCGGCACAGTCCTGAATTTACAGAGAGAGTCCCGGAAGATTACCACAGGGAGGGGGGGTGTGGTGCTTTCTCCGGAGAGGTGTCTGTGTCATCATCTACAGGGGGGCTGTGTGCCATCGTCTACAGGGGGCTGTGTGCCATCGTCTACAAGGGGGCTGTGTGCCATCATCTACATGGGGCGGTGTGCCATCATCTACAGGGGGGCTGTGTGCCATCATCTACAGGGGGGCTGTGTGCCATCATCTACAGGGGGGCTGTGTGACATCATCTACAGGGAGGCTGTGAGCCATCATCTGCAGGGGGTCTGTGTGCCATCATCTACAGGGGGTCTGTGTGCCATTATCTACAGGGGTCTGTGTTTCATCATCTACAGGGGGGCTGTGTGGCATCATATACAGGGGGTCCGTGTGCCATCATCTACAGGGGGTCTGTGTGCCATCATCTACAGGGGGTCTGTGTTTCATCATCTACAGGGGGTCTGTGTGGCATCATATACAGGGGGTCCGTGTGCCATCATCTACAGGGGAGCTGTGTGACATCATCTACAGGGGGGCTGTGTGACATCATCTACAGGGGGGCTATGAAACAATCATGACAATGACCTTTGTTTGGGTGTTTTCAGGGGGTTTGGAAAAGAGAAGCCAGACAAATGAAATTCATCAGTTTTTTAACGGCCATGAAAAACGGATGCAAAATGGATGTCAAACGGCCATTAAAAACGGACAGACGGACTGAAAGTGTATAAAAATGTGCAGACACAATGATGCAAAACGGCCATGAAAAACTGACAGTTGATCAGTTTTTAATGGCTATTTTTCTGCACTGTCGTGTGAATGTAGCCTAAGTTCTGGATCGTCTCCATTTTAATGGATAAAGTTACCGGACAATTATCCGCCCACCGAGAGTTTATTGGACACATGGACGGCCTGGTGAGCAGATGAACTTCTTGTTTCTTTGTTTGGAGTCATGTACAGATATAGCAATCCTTATCCTGACTCAGATAACTTGCTGCAGCGTGATAATTTATCACTTAAGTCACTGAAAACCATTGAAAAAGTGAAATTAAAGTTTCTTGACACTGTGTATTCAATGTATTTAACCCCTTCGAGCTCAGCAACGTAATATTCCGTCGCGCTGACCGCCCCGTTCGCGCTCAGCGACGGAATATTATGTCGCAGGGAAAATGCATCACCATTTTCCACCGGCGCATGCACGAGCTGTGACAGCTGCTGTTTCCGACAGCAGGCTATCACAGCTCAATACGCCGGGACCTATTGCGATGGTCCCGCCTCCACAATCGCCACTATTGGTCAGTCAGTGAGTAACTGTCCAATAGTGGCGATCGGTCTCTTCTCTTCCTCTCCCTGACATCACATCCTGCCGCACCCGCCCTGAGATGGAGATAGCGAGGCGTTCAGAGCGGTTGTGAGTAGAGGGAGAGAAGAAAAAGAGTGAAAAAAAGTGAAAAAAAGACTACTTTTTTCTGCTTCCCACCTCCCCAATCCACTACCCAGTCCTTTACCCTTCCTCCTTGTGTTCCTCCCACATTTTTGGTCAGTGATCTCCTATCACTGACCACTTCTTAGTCTTCAGGACCAATTTCTTGGTCCCTGGGGATAATTTTTTTCTTTATAAAACATATAAAATAAAAAAATATATATAAAAAAAAAAAAAACGAAAAAAAAACCTGTTAATTTAGACAATTTATCTAGTTAGTTTAGTATTAGTGTTAGTTAGTGTCAGGGAACCGTCAAAAAGCATAGTTAGGTATAGCGTCAGGAATCCATCACCATGGTTAGATCTAGCGTTAGGGGTCCATTACAGTAGTTAGGTTTAGCGTCAGGGAAGCTCAGAATAATCTAGTTAGGTTTAGTGTCAGAGAATAGTCTGGCAGGGACGTAGCTAGGGGGGGGGCAAGCGGGGCATGTGCCCCGGGCGCAGTCCAGAGGGGGGCGCCAGCGCCCCCTCCTCCTGCACTATAATTGTACCTGTGTCGCAAGGACACAGGTACAATTAAGCAATGAATGACCGGGCATGTTCCGTGCCCGGCCATTCAGCGCCTTTCCATGAATGAAGCGACTGGTACCTTTTGCTGCTGCTAGTGATACAATGCAGTGCTTCAGTGTCCGGAGGATCATACAGACCAGGGTAAGACACTTGCTTTCTACGGGGGTTAGATGACAATGGGGACAGGGAGATGATGGTGTAGTGGGTAAGAGATAATAATGGATGGTGGATGACACTGAAGGAGACATTATACTAGGGGGATGATAACTGGGGGAAAAGAGGATATCTGAAAGGAGGGGTAGAGGAACGAGAGAGGATACGTGGGGGAGGGGGAGAGATCTTTAAGGTTATGTACACCTCTTTTTTTTATACCAAAAAGTTTATTAGTGTGTGTTATGAAACTTTGTAAATACTTTTTATTCAAAATAATTGTTACTTTATGTGATACAGCTGCTTTGTATCCTGTATACAGAGCAGCTGTATCGTGCGCAGAGACCTGTATCTGTCATGTCCGGGGGACTGACGGGTACAGTGTCGGCGGGCCAGGATCCACCTGTTATCGATCAAATCTAAATTATGAACAGGGACACGCAGGACCCGCTGACCTGACAGATAAAGGTTTCAGTGCATGATACAGCTGCTCTGTATCTCAAAGTAAAAATATATTTTTTTTAAAAGTATTTACAAAGTAGCACCAAACAGACTGCTAAAACAACAAATACCACACTCACTTTACATAGCCTTCAAACATGTGGTGGGTAGAGACAGGGCCGGCCTTAGGATAGATGGCGCTCCGTGCAAAATTATCTTTCGGCGCCCCACCCCATCATAAAAAAAATGGCCCATAAAAAAAGTATAATGCCCTCCATAGTATAATGCCCCTTTAGTTCCTCCCATACAGTATAATAATAATAATATATTATAACCCCTTCAAGGACACAGTATTTTGTCCTCTAATTGTGCCCACACAGTATTATGCCCCCTAAGTGCCACACACAGTATATTTCCCCCTGTAGTGTCCCTACACAGTATAATGTCCGCTTAGTGGCCCCCACACAGTATAATGCCCCCCTCCCCATCCTGCCACACAGAGCCCCCCTGTAGATAGTGCCCCCTGTAGATTGTGCGATACAGCCTTCCGTTAGACAGTGCCATACAGCCCCCACCTCACCCTTGTAGATCGTGCCATACAGCCCCCACCTCACCCTTGTAGACAGTGCGATACATCCCCTATCTCCCCCCCCCTGTAGATCGTGCCATACACCTCTCTCATGTAGACAGTGCCATACAGCCCTCACCTCCTCCTTGTAGACAGTGCCATAAAGCCCCACACCTCCCCCTTGCAGACAGTACCGTACAGCCCCCACCTCCCTTATGTAGACATTGTGTTAGGGATCTGCCAGGTACTACGTCTAGGTATACTCCTGGGATTAATCAATCCACACCTGAGGCCAGACCTGTTCGACTGACACCATCTCCCACCCACTAGGGTGGCAGGCTCAGGAGTGGGAGAGCCTATCGCGGCCTGGTCAGTCGGAGTTAGCTCCGCCCCCTGTCCTTTATTACCTGCTGTGTTCTCCTCCTCAGTGCTTGTAATTCTTTTGGATTCCTGGCCCCACTGCTGCTTGCTCCAGCCTGCTTCTGCCGTGCTTCTGCCTTGCTGCTGTTCTGCTTAACCCGCTTTGCTTTGCCTCCGGCTTGCTTCCTCCTCCGTGCTCACTTGGGTATACTCCACTTCATCCTGGTCCTGACAACTCATTCACCGCTCCGTTTCCTCGCGGCGTTCCGTGGGCTACTGCCCCTTCCCTTGCGTGTTCCCTGTTTGTTCTCCCGTGCACTTAGACAGCGTAGGGACCGCCGCCCAGTTGTACCCCGTCGCCTAGGGCGGGTCGTTGCAAGTAGGCAGGGACAGGGCGGTGGGTAGATTAGGGCTCACTTTCCCTTCACCTCCTTCCTGCCATTACATAATTACAAGCCTCTTACCTAGTCTACCATTTCCCCTACGCTGACGCTATCATGGACCCCCTTGAGACCCTGACCCAGCAGATGCAGGGCCTCTCCCTACAGGTCCAGGCCCTGGCCCAGAGGGTCAACCAGGGTGACGCTGCCGTAGTAGTTCCCCTCACCTCACCTCTAGAACCCGACATCAAGTTACCTGACCGGTTCTCAGGGGACCGTAAGACGTTTCTCTCCTTCCGGGAGAGTTGCAGACTGTATTTCCGCTTTAAACCCCACTCCTCAGGTTCCGAGAACCAGCGGGTGGGTATCATCATATCCCGACTCCAGGAAGGGCCCCAAGAGTGGGCCTTCTCCTTGGCTCCTGACGCCCCTGAACTTTCCTCTGTTGATCGCTTTTTCTCTGCCCTCGGACTCATTTACAACGAGACTGACAGGACTGCTTTAGCCGAGAGTCAGCTGGTGACCTTACGTCAGGGTAGGAGACCGGTTGAGGAGTACTGTTCTGATTTTAGAAAGTGGTGCGTAGCTTCTCGGTGGAACGATCCGGCCCTAAGGTGCCAGTTTAGGTTAGGATTATCTGACGCCCTGAAGGATCTGCTGGTTAGCTACCCCTCTTCTGACTCCCTTGACCAGGTTATGGCCCTAGCAGTACGACTTGACCGACGTCTCAGGGAACGTCAGCTTGAACGCTTCAATGTGCTCCCCTCTGACTTTTCTGCGATCCCCCCCGAGGTCCCGTCTCCTCGCCCCTCCACGGAGGACTCGGAGGTACCTATGCAACTCGGGGCCTCCATGTCTCCTCGACAACGTAGGGAGTTTCGCAGAATGAATGGTCTCTGCTTCTACTGTGGGGACGACAAGCATCTTCTGAACACCTGTCCCAGGCGCAAGAATAAAAAGCCGGAAAACTTCCGCGCCTAAGTGATCATCGGGGAGGTCACTTGGGCGCACAGGTATTTCTCGTTAATGTGAAATGCAATAAAATTTTGCTTCCCTTTCAGGTCTCGTTTGCTGGCCGGTCTGCCACTGGCAGTGCCTTCGTGGATTCTGGCTCATCTGCTAATATCATGTCTGTGGAATTTGATATGTCTCTAAAAATGCCTTTTATTGATTTACCTTATCCTATCCCTGTAGTAGGTATCGACTCAACTCCCCTTGCTAATGGTTATTTTACTCAGCATACTCCTGTTTTTGAACTCCTGGTTGGCTCCATGCATTTGGAGCAGTGCTCTGTACTGGTGATGCAGGGATTATCGTCTGATCTGGTATTAGGTCTTCCCTGGTTGCAGTTGCATAATCCCACGTTTGATTGGAATACTGGGGATCTCACCAAATGGGGTAGTGAATGTCTCATGTCATGTCTTTGTGTTAACTCTATTTCTCCCCGGGAGGAGGTAAACACGCTTCCTGAGTTTGTTCAGGACTTCGCCGATGTGTTTTCTAAGGAGGCCTCCGAGGTGTTGCCCCCCCATAGAGATTACGATTGCGCCATCGATTTGGTGCCTGGTGCCAAGCTTCCTAAGGGTAGGATATTTAATCTTTCATGTCCTGAACGTGAAGCTATGAGGGTGTATATCCAAGAATGCCTGGCCAAGGGTTTCATTCGCCCCTCGACTTCTCCTGTAGGTGCTGGCTTCTTCTTTGTGGGGAAGAAGGATGGTGGTCTTAGGCCGTGCATTGATTATCGTAACCTGAATAAGGTCACCGTAAGGAACCAGTACCCACTTCCTTTGATTCCGGATCTTTTTAATCAGGTTCAGGGAGCCCAATGGTTTTCTAAGTTCGATCTACGGGGGGCATATAACCTTATCCGCATCAAAGAGGGGGATGAGTGGAAAACTGCGTTCAACACACCCGAGGGTCATTTCGAATACCTGGTCATGCACTTTGGGTTGTGTAATGCCCCTGCTGTCTTCCAGAATTTTATTAATGAAATCCTGAGAGATTACCTGGGTAATTTTCTTGTTGTGTACCTTGATGACATACTGGTGTTTTCCAAGGACTGGTCCTCCCACGTGGAGCATGTCAGGAAGGTGCTCCAGGTCCTTCGGGAGAATAATCTGTTTGCTAAGACTGAAAAATGTGTCTTTGGGGTACAGGAGATACCATTTTTAGGGCAAATCCTCACTCCTCATGAATTTCGCATGGACCCTGCCAAGGTTCAGGCTGTGGCGGAATGGGTCCAACCTGCCTCCCTTAAGGCGTTACAGTGTTTTTTAGGGTTCGCCAACTATTACAGGTGATTTATTGCCAACTTCTCGGTCGCCGCTAAGCCTCTTACGGACCTTACTCGCAAGGGTGCTGATGTCCTCCATTGGCCCCCTGAGGCCGTCCAGGCCTTTGAGACCCTCAAGAAGTGCTTTATCTCGGCCCCCGTGCTGATTCAGCCCAACCAAGAGGAGCCATTTATTGTGGAGGTTGACGCATCCGAGGTGGGAGTGGGGGCCGTCTTGTCCCAGGGTAACAGCTCCCTCACCCATCTCCGCCCCTGTGCTTACTTCTCTAGGAAGTTTTCGCCCACGGAGAGTAACTATGATATTGGCAACCGCGAACTTCTAGCCATTAAATGGGCTTTTGAAGAGTGGCGGCACTTCCTGGAGGGGGCCAGACACCAGGTAACGGTCCTTACGGATCACAAGAATCTGGTTTTCCTAGAATCGGCCCGGAGGCTTAATCCTAGACAAGCTCGGTGGGCACTATTCTTTACCAGATTTAATTTCTTGGTTACCTATAGGGCTGGGTCCAAGAATATTAAGGCTGATGTCCTGTCACGTTGTTTCATGGCCAATCCTCCTTCCAAGAAGGATCCTGCTTGTATTTTACCCCCTGGTATAATCGTTTCTGCCACGGATTCTGATTTAGCTTCTGATATCGCGGCTGATCAGGGTGCAGCTCCCGGGAACGTCCCTGGGGACAAACTGTTTGTTCCCCTGCAATACCGGCTAAGGGTACTCAGGGAAAACCATGACTCCGCTCTATCTGGTCATCCTGGCATCTTGGGCACCAAACACCTCATTACCAGAAACTATTGGTGGCCTGGGTTGCCTAAAGACGTTAGGGCTTACGTCGCCGCTTGTGAGGTTTGCGCTAGGTCCAAAACCCCTAGGTCCCGACCTGCGGGCCTACTACGTTCCTTGCCCATTCCCCAGAGACCTTGGACCCATATCTCCATGGATTTTATCACCGATTTGCCTCCATCTCAGGGCAAGTCGGTGGTGTGGGTGGTAGTAGACCGCTTCAGCAAGATGTGCCACTTTGTGCCCCTTAAGAAGCTACCTAACGCCAAGACGTTAGCTTCTTTGTTTGTGAAACACATCCTGCATCTCCATGGGGCCCCAGTCAATATCGTTTCTGACAGAGGGGTACAATTTGTTTCCTTATTTTGGAAAGCCTTTTGTAAAAAGTTGGAGATTGATCTGTCCTTCTCCTCCGCCTTCCATCCCGAAACTAATGGCCAAACGGAGAGGACTAACCAGTCCCTGGAACAATATTTAAGGTGTTTCATCTCTGACTGTCAATTCGATTGGGTCTCATTCCTTCCCCTTGCTGAATTTTCCCTGAATAACCGGGTCAGTAACTCGTCAGGGGTCTCCCCGTTTTTCTGTAATTTTGGGTTTAACCCAAGGTTCTCCTCCGTTTCCCCTGGTTGTTCCAATAATCCTGAGGTAGAGGATGTTCATCGGGAACTGTGCACTGTCTGGGCCCAGGTACAGAAGAACCTAGAGGCGTCCCAGAGCGCACAAAAGATTCAGGCGGATAGTAGACGTTCTGCTAACCCCCGGTTTGTCGTCGGGGATTTGGTCTGGTTGTCGTCCAGGAACTTGCGCCTTAAGGTCCCGTCCAGGAAGTTTGCTCCCCGATTTATTGGGCCTTATAAGATCATTGAAGTCCTCAACCCTGTATCCTTCCGTCTGGAGCTGCCCCCATCCTTTCGCATACATGACGTCTTCCATGCCTCCCTCCTTAAACGCTGCTCCCCGTCCTGGTCCCCCTCGAGGAAACCTCCTGTTCCCGTTCTCACCCCTGAGGGGGTGGAATTCGAGGTGGCCAAGATTATGGACAGTAGGATGGTCCAGGGCTCCCTCCAGTACCTGGTCCATTGGAGAGGGTACGGGCCGGAGGAGAGGACTTGGGTACCTGCCCGTGATGTTCACGCTGGGGTATTGATCAGGAGGTTCCACCTTCTCTTCCCTACTAAACCGGGTCCTCTTAGTAAGGGTCCGGTGGCCCCTCATAAAAGGGGGAGTACTGTTAGGGATCTGCCAGGTACTACGTCTAGGTATACTCCTGAGATTAATCAATCCACACCTGAGGCCAGACCTGTTCGACTGACACCATCTCCCACCAACCAGGGTGGCAGGCTCAGGAGTGGGAGAGCCTATCGCGGCCTGGTCAGTCGGAGTTAGCTCCGCCCCCTGTCCTTTATTACCTGCTGTGTTCTCCTCCTCAGTGCTTGTAATTCTTTTGGATTCCTGGCCCCACTGCTGCTTGCTCCAGCCTGCTTCTGCCGTGCTTCTGCCTTGCTGCTGTTCTGCTTAACCCGCTTTGCTTTGCCTCCGGCTTGCTTCCTCCTCCGTGCTCACTTGGGTATACTCCACTTCATCCTGGTCCTGACAACTCATTCACCGTTCCGTTTCCTCGCGGCGTTCCGTGGGCTACTGCCCCTTCCCTTGCGTGTTCCCTGTTTGTTCTCCCGTGCACTTAGACAGCGTAGGGACCGCCGCCCAGTTGTACCCCGTCGCCTAGGGCGGGTCGTTGCAAGTAGGCAGGGACAGGGCGGTGGGTAGATTAGGGCTCACTTTCCCTTCACCTCCTTCCTGCCATTACACATTGCCATACAGCCTCCCCACCTCCCTCATGTAGACAGTGCCATACAGCCCCCACCTCCTCCTTGTAGACAGTGCCATACAGCCCACACCTCCCTCATGTAGACAGTGCCATACAGCCCCCACCTCCTCCTTTTAGACAGTGCCATAAAGCCCCACACCTCCCCCTTGTAGACAGTACCATACAGCCCACACCTCCCTCATGTAGACAGTGCCATACAGCCCCCCACCTCCCCCTTGTAGATCGTGCCATACAGCCTCCCAACTCCCTCATGTAGACAGTGCCATACAGCCCCCCACCTCCCCCTTGTAGATCGTGCCATACAGCCTCCCAACTCCCTCATGTAGACAGTGCCATACAGCCCCCCACCTCCCCCTTGTAGATCGTGCCATACAGCCTCCCAACTCCCTCATGTAGACAGTGCCATACAGCCCCCCACCTCCCCTTGTAGATCGAGCCGTACAGCCCTCCCACCCCTTCCTTGTAGACAGTGCCCCCAAACAAACAAAACAAGTTGTACTCCGCTAGGCCCCGTTCCCACGATGAACTGAGCTGCTCCACGACGGGATCCTTGCGTTGGCCGGGGTGATCCTGTAGCCTAGTACAGAGTTTCACAACATTTTCGGACTCGAGGCACCACTGGAAAAAGAAAATGTCCTCAGGGCACCCCTAATTTAGAGAAAGACAGAAAATGGCTAAAAACAAGCACTACACTCGTAGGGTATGTTCACACAGCGTTTTTTGTAAGACAAAAAAAATCTGCCTCAAAATTCCTTCAGGAACTGACAGCATTGTTTGACCTATTTTTTTTTTTTGCGTTTTTTTAAGCTGTTGAAGCGAATGCAAAAGATGCAGGAAAAAAAAGCTTCAAACGATATTTACTACCTCCTATTAATTTCAATTGGAGCTCAGAGGTGGAAACCACTTGAAGACCATCAGCTCCCCACTCCCAGTAAAATAATCATCGTCCCCCCACTCCCAGTAAAATAATCATCGGCCCCCCACTCCCAGTAAAATAATCATCGGCCCCCACTCACAGTGAAATGACCATCAGCCCCCCCACTCACAGTAAAATGACCATCAGTCCCCCCCTCACAGTAAAATAACCATCAGCCCGTCACTCACAGATTCCCCCTGTAGATAGTGCCACACAGGCCCTTGTAGGTAGTGCCACACAGCCCCCTGTAGATAGTGCTACACAGCCACCTGTAGATAGTGCCACACAGCCACATGTAGATAGTGCCATACAGCCCCCTGTAGATAGTGCCACACAGCCACCTGTAGATAGTGCCACACAGCCCCGTTGTAGGTAGTGCCACACAGCCCCGTTGTAGGTAGTGCCACACAGCCCCGTTGTAGGTAGTGCCACACAGCCCCGTTGTAGGTAGTGCCACACAGCCCCGTTGTAGGTAGTGCCACACAGCCCCCTTGTAGGTTGTGCCACACAGCCCCCTGGTAGGTAGTGCTACAAAGCCAAGTGGTAGGTATTGCCACACAGCCCCATGGTAGGTAGTGCCATACAGCGCCCTTGCAGGTAGTGCCACACAGCCCCCTTATAGATAGCACCCCCCCTTCCTGTAGATAGCTGCACTGTAGCTCCCTGAAAGAGCGGAATCCCCCTGTGGCCAGGAATTCCGCTCCTGGAGCGCTCCACTTGATGTCTCTGTCCGTATATGGACAGTGACATCAGGGGCAACTCCTGAAGCAGAATCCCAGTCCACAGCGTTGCCGACGCTGTGACCGGGGATTCTACTCCAGGAGAAGCCCCTGTCGTCTGTGTCCATTTATGGACAGTGACGTCAAGGGCTTCTCCTGGAGTGGAATCCCCGGTCACAGAGTCGGCAACGCTGTAAACGGGGATGCCCCTTCAGGAGTTGCCCTGATGTCACTGTCCATATACGGACAGAGACATCAAGCGGAGCACTCCAGGAGCGGAATTCCTGGCCACAGGGGGATTTCGCTACTTCAGGGAGCTACAGTGGTGCTAGTAGATTGAAGTGCAGGGAGATACCTCCCTGCTCTGCTATAGTACGCCGCCGGCCATGGGGGGGCCTTTTCCAACGGGCGGCACGGGCGCCCTCATGCCCGGTGTTACCACCCATGCCACTTTCTGTTCTCCCAGAAATCCCCTCCTCCTTCCCCCGCTGAGCCCTGGCACTTAGTCTCTCCACCTTGCCCCCTGATACCCACCAGCTAGCTCTGCCCTGCCCCTCCAAAGAGATCTCCTACTAGTTTGCTTTTTGCGCTGCCTTACTTCCGACCCCTTTACTCTGTGCCCACCCCAATAGTGAGGGGGGCCCCAGACTCCTTGGCTGTATGGGGCCCAGAAATTTCTGATGGCGGCCCTGCTCAGCGCTATATACAGCTGCTCTGTATACAGAATACAAAGCAGCTGTATCTCAAAAAGTACAAATCATTTTCAATAAAAAGTAATTAAAACTTGCACCAATCGCATTAATAGATATCTTTATATATCATAGTGACCTGTCCGAAGTTTTCATCGGTGGGGGACCGAGCACTGAGGCCCCCACCGATCACTAAAACGAAGCAGCAGAAGTGCTCGGGTGAGCGCTGTGCCGCTTCATTTATGATCGACTTTCAGCCGAGTGAGCGGTGTACGGACTCTGCTCCAAGGAAAGCCAAACAGAATTGAAGAGGCCCACCGCTCACCCGAGCACTTCTGCTGCTTAGTTTTAGCGACTAGTGGAGGGTCTCAGTGTTCAGACCCCACTGATCAAAACTTCTGACATGTCAAAAGTTTTTTAAAAAGTTGTTACACTTTAAAGAGAATCTTTCACCTGCCCACAGATTTGCATTTGAGTGCAGCATGTAATGGGGTGGGCTGCACAAACTCTGGGGCACTTTATATTTTTTCTCCTACCCTCTTTCCTTACTTAGATATCTGTGCTGTAATATTTGGCGCTCGATATTTAAATAACCCCATGAACTGCCAATGGGACGGTAATTGGCAAGGGGGCGTGTAACATCGCTGTGACACTGCCCAATCCGCTATGGACAATGTCAACAGCAAGAGCTGGAGAGAGGAGATCATGTGCACGCGCACGCTCTCACTCTTCAGCTCTCGGCAGGCAAGTACAAGACTGTGATCTCAGGTGAGAGATCAGTCTTATCGTCCTTGTCTGCCGAGAGCTAAAGAGTGAGAGCGTGCGTGCGCGCACAGCTCTGATGCCATGAAACAGAAGAAGAAGAATTCACACTCTTCTTCTCCTCTTGTGTTCCTTAGTGGTGGCGGAGCTGCGCGCACGCGCTCTCTCCAGCTCTTGCTGTAACGCTGACCGTAGCTGATTCGACAGTGTCATGGCGATGTTACACGCCCCCTTGCCAATTACCTCCCCATTGACAGTTCATGGGGTTATTTAAATATCGGGCGCCAAATATTACATCACTGATATCTAAATAACGAAGGAGGCTAGGAAAAAATTGTAAAGTGCCCCAGAGTTTGTGCAGCTCTCCCCATTACATGCTACAATCAAGTGTACATGTATGGGGAGGTGAAAGGTTCTCTTTAAAAGAAAGGTGTTATAATATTTTTTTTTTATTTGATAGGTTTTATTTTATGGGCCTAATTTTTCTAATTATTTTAATATGTTTCCGAAGGTAGCTATTTATTCATATGTCTGTGGGGACAGCCAACTTTATTTTTATTTTTCATACTGCTCATTTTTGTTTTGCAGGTTCCGCTGGACCATTTGGACTACGTCGTAGATTCGTTGGACTACTGCGATGATTTAAGCTTTATTTTTTTTTTTTTAATAAAATGGTTAAAGTGGATTCTGTGGAAGAGTTGTCATTTCAATAAAATATATTTCTATATGTCTCTGTTTTTTAATACTTCATTACCGCCTTAGTAATGGCTGCTGTCTGATTGAGAGCGTCCATTACTAAGAAGGGGCTTAGTGTTAGCCAGTAATAAGGCTAGCACTAACCCCTATTATTACCCCGGTACCCACCGCCACCAGGAGTACTGGGAAGAGCTGGGTACGATCCAGCACCCGACCGTCTGAAGAGAAGGGCGGGTACTGGGGTGGCCGCAGGCTGGTACTATCAGGCTCGGAATGGCCAAAAACCATGGCCCTTCCCACCCTGGTAATGCTAGGCTGCTGCTGCTTTATTGTATCTGGCTGGTTATGAAAAATGGAGGGGATCTCACGTAATTTTTTTTCTATTATTTTTTTTTTTTTAAAAGACGTGGGGTTCCCGCTATTTTTCACAACCAGCCAGATACAATACAGCAGCTGCAGCCTAGCATCACCAGGGTGGGAAGGGCCACGTTTTTTTATCCCTTCCCAGCCTGGTAAAACCAGCCTGTGGCCGCCCTGCTGCCTTACCGTCGCTTCAGATGGTCGGGTACTGGATCGTACTCCCCTCGCGGCAGTGAGAACCGGGGTAATAATAGGGGTTAATGATAGCCTTTTTACTGGCTAACACGAAGCCCCTTCTTAGTAATGGACGCTCTCAATCAGACAGCAGCCATTACCAAGGCCATAATAAAGTATTAAAAAAAACAGACATAAGAAAAACTTTTATTGAAATCTAAACTCACCCTTGCAACCCCCTTTCACCATTTTTTTTTTTTTTTAAAAAGTAGATCATCGGAGTAGTCCAATGAATCTACGACGTAGTCCAAACGCTCCAGCGGAACCTACCAAAAAAAAAGCAGTATAAAAATTTTAAAAACTTACATTTGCCACAATAGTCACTCGATATAACTATACTGTAATCACTTATATGGTTTGCAGATTTCTTGTGTATAACTGGCATCTACCTCTATAAGGTCACTATATGGTGGTAATATTGGTCTATATATAGTGTGATTTATTCACTAACAGTATGGTGGGTTTTTTCTGATACTATGTTGTAGTAATATGTGATCATGGTTTGGTAGTTTTATTCAGTAACCGTATGGAAGTATTATTCAGTAATAGTATAAAGGTATTATTCAGTAACAGTATGGGGGTATTATTCAGTAACAGTATGGGGGTATTATTCAGTAACAGTATGGGGGTATTATTCAGTAACAGTATGGAGGTATTATTCAGTAACAGTATGGGGGTATTATTCAGTAACAGTATGGGGGTATTATTTAGTAACCGTATGGGGGTATTATTCAGTAACCGTATGGGGGTATTATTCAGTAACAGTATGGGGGTATTATTCAGTAACAGTATGGAGGTATTATTCAGTAACAGTATGGAGGTATTATTCAGTAACAGTATGGAGGTATTATTCAGTAACAGTATGGGGGTATTATTCAGTATCAGTATGGGGATATTATTCAGTAACAGTATGGAGGTATTATTCAGTAACGGTATGGGGATATTATTCAGTAACAGTATGGAGGTATTATTCAGTAACAGTATGGGGTATTTTTCAGTAACAGTATGGATGTATTATTCAGTAACAGTATGGATGTATTATTCAGTAACAGTATGGGGATATTATTCAGTAACAGTATGGGGGTATTATTCAGTAACAGTATGGGGGTATTATTCAGTAACAGTATGGAGGTATTATTCAGTAACTGTATGGGGATATTATTCAGTAACTGTATGGGGGTATTATTCAGTAACTGTATGGGGGTATTATTCAGTAACAGTATGGGGGTATTATTCAGTAACAGTATGGGGGTATTATTCAGTAACAGTATGGGGGTATTATTCAGTAACAGTATGGGTGTATTATTCAGTCACTATGTGGTTATGGTGTGGCGGTATTATTCAGTAACAGTATGGGGGTATTATTCAGTAAGAGTATGGAGGTATTATTCAATAACAGTATGAAGGTATTATTCAGTAACAGTATGGGGGTATTATTCAGTAACAGTATGGAGGTATTATTCAGTAACAGTATGGGGTATTATTCAGTAACAGTATGGGGGTATTATTCAGTAACAGTATGGGGTATTATTCAGTAACAGTATGGGGTATTATTCAGTAACAGTATGGGGGTATTATTCAGTAACAGTATGGGGGTATTATTCAGTAACAGTATGGGGGTATTATTCAGTAACAGTATGGGGGTATTATTCAGTAACAGTATGGGGGTATTATTCAGTAACAGTATGGAGGTATTATTCAGTAACAATATGGAGGTATTATTCAGTAACAGTATGGGGTATTATTCAGTAACAGTATGGGGTATTATTCAGTAACAGTATGGGGTATTATTCAGTAACAGTATGGGGTATTATTGGTAATGTTGGTCTTACAATCTATGTAAATTACTGTGGGGGGGGGGCTGTGGGGAAGTGTGAGTGTGGCAGCAGATGATCAGGCTAAGAGACAGTCTGCAGAGTGGCATGTGATGTACTTTGACATATAGGTGATACTTACATGTGGAATGTGGGCCCATAACTTGTGTACAGACCAGGGCCTAAGATCCTATTAATCCACCACTGGCATCGAGCCAGCACAGGCAGACCACTACAATACAGCAGGTAGAGCAAAGAAACCAGCCCAGGACGTGCCACTTCAAAACAGCGCTAAGCGCGATCTGTCCTGGACTGGCCTGAATGTAATTGCAGAGAGTGACGCCGCAAATGAGACTGGCTGCCGAGGAGAGATATGGGGCAGGGCAGACTGTACTATTTGCACTGCACTGATTGGCAGTAAGAATATTCTTTAAATATTTTCCATACTTCAAATAGCACTTTAAGGCTGTGTTCACACTGAGTTTTTTGCAGGAGGAAAATTCTGCCTCAAAATTCTGTTTGGGATTTCGAGGCAAATTTTGTCCTTCCTGCACGTCGTTTGCCGCGATTTTCACCGCGTTTTTCGCTCGCGGCCATTGAGTGCTACGGGCAAAAAACTCCGCGAAATACCCTTTCTCTTCCTCCCATTGATGTCAATGGGAGGTCAGAGGCATAAACGCGCGAAGATAGGGCATGTCCCTTCTTTCTCGGGAGGCATTTTCGGCCGGTATTTGACGAGTTTTGCGGAGCGGTTTCCGCGCCCAAGAACTCGTCAAAATACTCCATGTGAACAGGGCCTAACAAATAAACATCAAATGCTTTCCTATTTAAAAAATGTATATATTGCGTGTTCGATGTGCAAAACTAGGAATGAGAAAACTCCGATAGATTTTGGGGGGGGGGGGCGCCTTTTTATAGTTCGCCTCAGGCGGCAGACAGGCTAGGTTCACCCCTGGGTGTGGTATAAGAAGCTGGCCGTGCACATCATACAGATGGCATTGTACAATGCGTATGTGCTACGTCGATGTGCAGGCCAGAGGGGAACTTTCCTGGAATTTCAAGAGGTGATTATCAAGAACCTAATCTTTAGGACCAAGAATAGGGAGCATCCAGTACTTCCGGAAGCGAGACCACACGCATCGTACCAGGGCAACACTTTCCAGGAGAAGTTCCCCAAACTGGCAAGAAGGGAAAAAGTCAGAAGAGGTGCAGAGTCTGCTCAAAGAGGGGGATAAGGAGGTAAACAATATACGAATGCGACACGTGTCCCGAAAAACCAGGGCTCTGTATGAAAGATTGTTTTCGAATTTATCATACGTCCCTTAATTTTTAATTTACCCTGATACACTCCGCACAGCTTATGACCCTCATCTTCCCCTTCTGAGCCCTGCCGTGTGCCCAGGCAGCTAATAACAGCCACATGTAGGGTATTGCCGTACCCGGGAGAACCCACATTACATCTTATGGTGTGTATATCTCCAGTGGCACATGCTGGGCACACTATATCGGGCACGGACATGCCATATATATATAGAAAATTGCAAATATCACTCTGCCCCATCTGCTGCGCATTATCTTTTACACAGTACCTGTGGGGTCAAAAGGCTCACTACACCTCTAGATGAATGTCTTAAGAGGTGTAGTTTTTAAAATGGGGTCACTTCTCAGGGGTTTCAACTGTACTGGTACCTCAGGGGCTTCTGCATACATGACTTAGCACCAGAAAAACTCCAGTAGGCCAAATGGTGGTCCTTTCCTTCTGAGCCCTCCCATGGGCCCAAACGGCAGTTTATCACCACAAATAGGGTATTGCCGCACCAAGGACAAATTTGGCAACAAAATGGGGTATTTTGTTTCCTGTGAAAATAAGAAATTTTGATAAAAAATGACATCTTATTGTTCTACACACAGGTATCCAGGCTACCAGGACTACTATTATGGGTAAGGCTATCTGAGTTATTAATGTTGGGAGTATTTTACTCTAGAAAACACCCTTTGGACACGTCTGTCCTTAACAAAACAGCTCACACTCAAACAACTAACGTTATATACGATAACACACTGCCCTATTCATATGTCCTTAATATAGGGACTTTAACCCCTTAAGGACGCAGCCTAGTTTTGGCCTTAAAGGGAATGTGTTGCCAGCAAAACATGTTTTGTTTTTTTTAGTTAAACAATTAGTGTGTAGGTGATTAAACATTGTTCTAATTTTTTTTTTTTTTTCACGAGTCAAGAAATATTATAAATTGGATTCAATTGGATTCTAATTTATAAGATTTCCCATTGCTGGTCACTAGATGGAACCATTCCCAAAATTGCAGCATTGCATGTGGTAAAGCAACCACATTGCTTTATGCTGCAAAATTGGGTAAAAATCCCTCGCTCTAGTGAGCTCTCTGAATCCCCCCCTCCTTTATCCTGGCTAGTGCCGGGAGAAACGAGGGTATTGAATGGTCTAACCTCCTACACTGTGTGTCGCCATGTTTTGAGCTAACACACAGTGTAGTAGGCTAACATACAGTAGTAAACACACAGTAAAACACGAACATACATAGAAATCCCTTACCTGCTCCATTCGCCGCCGCTCCCTCCGGTCCGTCCGCTCCGTCTGCTGCCGCTGCTCCATGTGCACAAGTCCGGAAGCCGCGACCGGAAGTAGTAATCTTACTGTCCGGCCGCGACTTCCGGTCCACAGGAAAATGGCGCCGGACGGCGCGCATTTCAAATTTAACTGTGTGGGAGCGGCGCATGCTCCGTTCCCACACACACGGCGTACACCAAAGTGGATGGAACGGGCCCCGTTCGCAGTCCCTATGGGACTGGAGCTGCCGTATTCCATGTCTGTATGTGTCGTTAATCGACACATACAGAAATGGAAAAAAAAATGGCAGCCCCCATAGGGAAGAAAAAGTGTCAAAATAAGAAAAAGTAACACACAAACACACAAATTAATCCAAACGTTTTTAATAAAGCACTAACATCAAACTGATATTATAAAACAATTTTGGGTGACACTGTTCATTTAAGGCTCAGAGCCCATTTTTCAAATCTGACATATTTCACTTTATGTGGTAATAACGTCGGAATGCTTAAACCTATCCAAGCGATTCTGAGATTGTTTTCTCGTGACACATTGGGCTTCATGTTCGTGGTAAAATTTGGTCGATATATTCAGTGTTTATTGGTGAAAAATTGCAAAATTTAGAGAAAATTTGGAAAAAAATGCATTTTTCAGAATTTTAATGCATCTGCTTGTAAAACAGACGGTTATACCACCCAAAATAGTTACTAGTTCACACTTACCATATGTCTACTTTAGATTGGCATCGTTTTTTGAACATTCTTTTATTTTTCTTGGACGTTACAAGGCTTAGAACCTAAACAGCAATTTCTCATATTTTTAAGAAAATTTCAAAATCCTTTTTTTTAAGGTACTTCTTCAGTTCTGAAGAGGCTTTGAGGGGCCTATGTATTAGAAACCCTGATAAAACACCCCATTTTAAAAACTAGACCCCTCAAATTATTCAAAACAGCATTTAGAACGTTTTTTAACCCTTCAGGCATTTCACAAGAATTAAAGCAAAGTGGAGGTGAAATTTGCAAATTTCATTTTTCTTGCTGAATTTAAATTTTATTCATTTTTTTTCTGTAACACAGAAAGTTTTACCAGAGAAACACTACTAAATATGTATTGTCCAGATTCTGCAGTTTTTAGAAATGTCCCACATGTGGCTCTAGTGCGCTCATGGACTAAAACACAAGCCCTAGAAGCAAAGAAGCACCTAGTGCATTTTGAGTCCTCTTTTTTATTAGAATATATTTTAGGCAGCATGCCAGGTTTGAAGAGGTGTTGAGGAGTCAAAACAGTAGGAATCCCCCAATAGTGACCCCATTTTGGAAACTACACCCCTCAAGGAATTCATTTATGGTTGTTGTTACCGTTTTGACCGCACAGTTTTTTCACAGCACCTATTTGAATTGGGCTGTGAAATTAAAAAAATTTCATTTTTTCCAATAAGATGTCATTTGTGATCAAAATTTATTATTTTCACATGGAACAAAATACCCCATTTTGTTGCCCAATTTGTCCTTAGTGCGGCAATACCCCATTTGTGGTGATAAACTGCCGTTTGGGCCAATGGGAGGGCTCAGAATGAAAGGAGCTCTATGTGTTTGTTGGAGTCCAGATTTTGCTGGATTGGTTTTCGGGTGCCATGTTGCATTTGCAGAGCCCCAGAGATATCAAAGCAATGGAAACCCACAGAAGTGACCCCATTTTGGAAACTACACCCCTCAAGGAATTCAAATTTGGTTGTTGTTACAATTTTGACCGCACAGTTTTTTCACAGCACCTATTTGAATTGGGCTGTGAAATTAAAAAAATTTCATTTTTTCCAATAAGATGTCATTTGTGATCAAAATTTATTATTTTCACAGGGAACAAAATACCCCATTTTGTTGCCCAATTTCTCCTGAGTGCAGCAATAACCCATTTGTGGCGATAAACTGCAGTTTGGGCCCATGGGAGGCCTCAGAAGTGAAGTAGCACTGTGTGTTCTTTGGAGTGCAGATTTTGCTTGTTTGGTTTTCGGGTGCCATCTCGCATTTGCAGAGCCCCAGAGGTATCAAAGCAATGGAAACCCACCAGAACTGACCCCATTTTGGAAACTACACCCCTCAAGGAATTCATTTATGGGTGTTGTGACCATTTACACCTCATAGTTTCTTCACAGAACTTATTTGAATTGGGCTGGGAATTAAAAAAAATAATATTTTTTCCAATAATATGTCGTTTTAGCTCAAAAATTCTTATTTTCACAAGAAATAAAATACTACATTTTGTTGCCCAATTTGTCCTGAGTGCGGCAATACCCCATTTGTGATGATAAACTGCTGTTTGGACCCATGGCAGGGCTCAGAAGGAAAGGAGCGCTATGTGTTTGTTGGAGTACAGATTTTGCTGGTTTGGTTTTCGGGTGCCATGTCGCATTTGCAGAGCCCCAGAGGTATCAAAGCAATGGAAACCCACCTGAAGTGACCCCATTTTGGAAACTACACCCCTCAAGGAATTCATTTATGGGTGTTGTGACCATTTTGACACCATAGTATTTTCACAGAACTTATTTGAATTGGGCTTGGAATTAAAACAAAATTAATTTTCTCCAATAATATGTAGTTTTGGCTGAAAATTTCTTATTTTCACAAGAAATAAAATACCCCATTCTGTTGCGCAATTTGTCCTGAGTGCAGCAATACCCCATTTGTGGTGATAAACTGCCGTTTGGGCCCATGGGAGGGCTCAGAACGAAAGGACCACCATTTGGCCTACTGGGGATTTTCTCATGCAAAGTCATGTGTGCAGAAGCCCCAGTACAGTTGAAACCCGCAAGAAGTGACCCCGTTTAAAAACTACACCCTTAAGGCATTCATCTAGAGGTGTAGTGAGCATTTTGACTGGAGAGATACACCCCATAAACTGTAATGTGGGTTCTCCCGGGTATGGCAATACCCTACATGTGGCTGTTATCAGCTGCTTGGGCACACAGCAGGGCTCAGAAGGGAAAGATAAGGGGGTATAAGCTGTGCGGAATACTTCAGGGTAAGTAGAATTGGGGTAAATTATAAAACAAGGGATGTATGATAAATTTTAAAACACTCTTTCATACAGAGCTCTGGTTTTTCGGGACACGCGTTACATTGATATATTGTGTCCTCCCTTATACCCCTCTTATAGCAGACTTTGCACCTCATTTGACTTTTTCCCTTCTTGTCAGTTTGGGGAACTTCTCCTGGAAAATGTTGCCCTGGTACGATGCGTGTGGCCTCGCTTCCAGAAGTACTGGGTGCCCCCCCGTTCCTGGTCCCTAAAGATTAGGTTCTTGATAATCACCTCTTGAAATTCCAGGAAAGTTCCCTTCTGGCCTGTACATCGACGTAGCACGTACACATTGTACAATGCCAACTGTATGATGTGCCCGGCCAGCTTCTTATACCACACCGCATGGCGCAGTAGGGCTTCAGGACTTGATCTTACAAGTCTACCCCTCCCATGTACCTATTGTAGTCCAGGATTCAGTCTGGTTTAGGGGTCTCTGTACTGGTACCTCGTACAGGTACATGGGTACTGGTGTGACATCTCTCTTGTCCTTGTACTTGACACACAATATGTTGCTGCTAGAATGTGCCCTGCGCTCACCCCTTCTTGTTTGCCCTGCAGAGTCTTAGGGAGGCCTCTTAGATTTCTTCTAGCAGTGCCGCATGCCACAGGACTGGAAGCGAGGCAGTTGAAGAGTGGGACGCCGGTATAAAAATTATCCAGGTAGAGGTGATAGCCCTGGTCCTGCAGTGGGTGCACCAAATCCCACACAATTTTTGCATTAACTCCCAGTAAGGGGGGGGCATTCTAGGGGCTGAGCACTGGTGTCCTTCCCTTCGTATATCCTAAACCTGTAGGTATAGCCTAATGCACTGTCGCACAGCTTATACATCTTTACGCCATACCTTGCCTTCTTACCCGGCAGGTACTCGCGGAATTGAAGCCTCCCTTTAAAATCCACCAAGGACTCATCAATAGAAATACACTTCTCGGGGGTGTATGCTTGGGAAAACCGGGCACTGAAACGGTCTAATAGTGGTCTCCTTTTATACAAACGGTCAAAACTGGGGTCATCTTGGGGTGGGCACGGCTCATTATCAGTATAATGTAAGAAGCGAAGTATTGCCTAATTTATTTATTTTTTTAGGTTACAGTTCAGTTCTGAAGTTGCTTTGATGTACCTATATATTAGAAACCCCTATCAAACACCCCATTTTAGAAACTAGACCCCTCAAAGTATTCACAACAGCATTTAGAAAGTTTATGAACCCTTTAGGTGTTTCACAGGCATTTAGAGCAAAGTAGAGGTGAAATTAAAAAAAAAAATTTGTCAGAAAATCCTCTTTATACCATTTTTTTTATAACGCAAAAGGTTTTACCAGAGAAACGCAACTTAATACGTATTGCCCAGATTTTGCAGTTTTGAGAAATATCCCACATGTGGCCCTAGTGCGGTAATGGACTGAAGCACCGGCCTCCGAAGCAAAGGAGCACCTAGCGGATTTTGAGGCATCCTTTTTATTAGGCACCATGTCCGGTTTGAAGAGGTCTTGTGGTGCCAAAACAGTGGAAAACCCCCAAAAGTGACCCCATTTTGGAAACTAGACCCCTTGAGGAATCCATTGTAGTTTTCTTGGGGTGCATGCGGCTTTTTGATCAGTTTTTATTCTATTTTTAGGTGGTGTGGTGACTAAAAAACAGCAATTATACTATTGTTTTTTTATTCTATTTTTTTTACAGCGTTCACCGTGCGCTATAAATGACATATTCACTTTATTCTGCGGGGCGATACGATTATGGCGATACCAGATGTTTATAGTTTTTTTTATGTCTTATGGCGTTTGCACAATAAAATAAGTTTTGTAAACAATCATTCACTTTTTGTGTTACCTTATTCTAAGAGCCAGAACGTTTTTATTTTTCCATCAATAAAGCCGTGCGAGGACTTATTTTTTGCGTAACGAACTGTAGTTTCGATCAGGACCATTTTTAAGTACATGCGACTTTTTGATCTCTTTTTATTCCATTTTTTGGGAGGTGAAGTGACCAAACAATTGTGATTGTGGTACGGTTTATTATTATTTTCTTTTACGGCGTTCACCGCGCAGGATAAATAATAAAATAATTTTGTAGTTCAGGCCGTTACGGACGCGGCAATACCAATTATCTATAGTTTATTTGTTTGTTTATATATTTTTATTAATAATAAAGGACTGATAAGGGAAAAGGGGGGATTTTTACTTTTAATACTTTTAAAACTTTTAGTTTCTTATTTTTACACATCTTTTTTTAACTTTTTTTTAACTTTATTACTTTGTCCCACTAGGGGACTTGAGGGCAGGAGGCCCTGATCGCTATTGTAATACACTGCACTACAGGCGTAGAGCAGTGTATTAGAACTGTCAGCTACTCACTGACAGCAAGCATAGTGGGTCCTGACTTCGTCAGGACCCACTAGGCTTCCGTCGATGGCAGAGCCGGACGCCATTGTTTGGTGTCCGGTTGCCATAGCCACCATCGCCAGCCGCTATCGCGTAGCAGGCTGGCGATTGTAGCTTAACCCCTAAAAAGCCGTGATCACTATTGAACACGGCTTTTAAGGGGTTAATCAGTGGGGACACAGCGATCGGTCCCCGCTGTAGGAGCTGTGACAGCTGCTGTACGAGACAGCAGCTGTCACAGCTCCTGCATGTGTCGGGAGGACGGCCGAAATGGCCGTTATCCCCGCGACGTAATAATCCGTCGCTGAGCGCTAACGATACAGTTAGCGCGACGGATTATTACGTCGCTGAGCGCGAAGGGGTTAAACACACCATACACTTGGTTTTCCTACTTACCTGTGTTCATATCATATAGAGTCTCTCCACTCATGTACCTTTTTAACATGTATGTTTTTATATGCATGAGGTACGAGGAGTTTTGTACATGGCACAGGTGTTGCAAGAAGAAACATATTTCTTCACATCTTTTTGATAATTGGGCCACCAAAAGAAGCGGGAAATAAATTCTTGTGCTGTACGAGGGCTTGGCGGGGAGACAAACATTTGGCAGATCTAACAAATTCAAGGTTACGATGATCAGTTAGAACCACTATTTGTTGAGCTGTGCCTTCTAAATGATGTCTCCATTCTTTGAAAGCAGCAATGATGGCTAGGAGTTCCTTGTTCCCCACGTCATAATTCTTTTCAGCAGAAGTCAAACTTCGAGAAAAGTAAGCACAAGGGTGCAGCAAATCTTTCTCTCCAGTTCTCTGTGATAGAATAGCCCCTATTGCACAGTCTGAAGCATCCACTTCAACAATAAACGCTTTTTCAGGGTTAGGATGAACCAGTATTGGGGCTGTTGTGAATTTTGTTTTCAAATAGAAAAAAGCATCTTGTGTCTGAGGAGACCACACAAAAGGTATCCCTTTCTTTGTTAATTGGGTAATTGGTGTAATAATGCCCGAAAAACTCTTGATAAAACGCCTGTAGAAATTAGCAAATCCTACAAATCGTTGGACCTCTTTCACATTTTTTGGAGTTGGCCAGTCTCTAATTGCTTGAATCTTGCTAGAATCCATGTGTAACCCTAGGGGAGAAATGATATAACCCAAGAACTGTATTTCCGTTTGATGGAATTCACATTTCTCCAACTTGATATAGAGTTGATATGCTTTCAGACGCTCCAACACCATTCTCACATGATTCTGATGTTCTTCTGCAGAATTAGAAAAGAGCAAACCGAACAATACCCCGAATGATACTAGTGGTCCTAGTGACTAATTTAAGCTGAACCAGAAAAAGAAACAAGTCACGACCAGGTGTTTGAAAAAATACAAATAATCTTTATTAAAGTCAATTAGACACATGGAGACAACGTATAACACTTAGACATAATAAAATGCCATGGACCCTCGAACACAAACGGAATCCGAACGTAAAAGCAGAGTAGCCCCCCAGATGTAAAAATGGTCTGACACAACCTATATATGGCTAAAGTGCATAAGTACATATTAATGAGCAGGTACTAGGCATGGTACGCTTTGCACAGATGAACACATAAATAAGTATAGAGAATATATATAAAGTACAATCTAAGTAAAAACAACATGCAAAGTAGTATACCTACACCTGCGTATAAGAAGATAAATAGGAGATCAGGACCAGGAGGGGGACCTCTGCTTAACCCAATGCGCGTTTCGCTGGTGCTTCGTCAGGGGTTGATGTCCAAATGCCCCAGTTACCCCTAGATATACCTTCCTCAATGATGTTTTACCGGTAAAAGCACAGCTGTTTCTTATCGGGTGGTTAGGTGTTCAGCGTCGGTCACCCATGACAGACGCCGATACATCCCGCCCACCCACGATAGCGTCCTATCGTGCAGTCCTATATCAAATCAATCCTCCTCCCAGAACCGCCTCCATCGGCATAACCACACCAGGCGGGCGAGGGAATTAACTCCACCCGCCTGCTCGATGCGGAATCGCAAAAGGTCAGAAACAGGGAGACGAAGATGAATGAAACTAAAAGTTTAGTGGCAATCCAGTTTTGGCCCAAGGTAAAAACATATATCCTGAACACTAAGGTGAAAAATAGGTTGAAAAGCCCAGCCGATCTCATTAAACAACAGCAGCGGGACGAAGCGTCCCGTTGCTAGGTGACAGTCCAGCGTGAAAACAGCGATTGCTGTTAGACACGCTGGAGAGCATAGCACAGCATTAGAAGCCAAGGTCGCTGTCCAACGTGCTGAAATACTCAGCACAGCCGTCAAACCTAAATAACAGGGAGAGTCAGGGCAGTCACTGTCCAAGGTGCTGAAGCTGACTATCCAAGTCCATATAGCGCTTCAGAGCTGAAACACAGTACCGGAACTGACCAGTAATGCTGTGAAGAGTGAAAAATGAAAAAAGGAGGAAGGAAAATAAAGGAGACCAAGGATATACATATATATATATGAATATATATATATATATATATATATATATATATATATATATATATATATATATATATATATATATATATAATCAAAGTGAATGGTTGTGAATGTGAGAGAGGTGAGGAAACGTGAAAAAATAGCAACAAAAATGATAATAAAATGATAATAAAATAAAACAACAAGTGTTAATTGATTGATGCTGAAGAGGAAAAAAGAGAGAACAATATAATTAGTATTGATGCAATACAAAACCATACATATGACCCGAAGATTGTGAATATGCGGTGAATGAAACAAAAGGTGAATAAACACCAAAAATGACAATCAAAACGATGACCAAAAGAAATATATATCAAAAATTAATGTACATAAAAATATACATAAATCTAATTAATTTTAATCCAGTATGTGCAAGGATATGTGCAAAGTGCACAAGTATGTGCTAAGACTATAGCTGCAGTTCTCAGGAGCAGGAGACTGGAACAAGACACAATACTCAAGCACTGTTTGGTATTCCATGTGGTCTGAAGTAGGCCCAACAGGAAACAAGATGGTTCCACACGATGCAACATTTGCCATCTTGGTTAAGGGCAAGTTTAAGGGCAAAACAGCGGGCTCCAGTGGTAAGGAGTAAAAGTGCAACAAGAGAATCCTAACAACAATGTTCAGCAGGCACATCACTGAGTCTCTCAGGCATCTGCACACGCCTTCTGCTGTGTTACCCCACAGCCCCTAGCGGCAGGGGGCAAACCTGACCTAAACAATAATGGCACCAAGCACCAATAGTGATGCTTTTGAAAAGTATCAAAAAACTTTATTAAATATAGAGGACAAATGAATAAAAAGTGTCACACAATAGATATAGCAACATCTCCAGAGTGAAATACACAGGGTGAACACATGCCCATAACAATACGGATACATCTTATTTATAAAGTGTATAGTGCTAAGCAATATATATGCAATAAGGATATATATACCATATATAATATAAATTGTCTTTACAATACTGCAGGATGGACAAGGACATGGACAAGAAGCTAAATACAAGTAGTGATGGTCCTAGGATAGGACACATGTTCAAAAGAGTACAGCATATGAAATAACATGCCTCAATATATACCCATCTATATGACACAACCGGGATGGTGCCAACCACGACGCACGTTTCGGCACAGCCTTCATCTGGGGGTGACATCATCTCCTAACAGGTATAATATAATAATATATATATTATATAATATATTATTATATTATATAATATAATATAAATTTCGGTATAATAATGATACAACAGTAAACTGGAGATGACCGTCCAACACTGTGAATTTAACCCCTTAATGACAATACGCCTTGTCACGGTGGTCATTAAAGGGGTTCTCTGGAAAAAACTTTATGGTCTCATGTTTACTTGATAAAGTGGTTCTGTTTCCACTAAACGCGTTGTACCTCAAGAGACCATCTATCTCTCTTTTTTATGTATGTTTTATTATGATCTATTGTTTTAGACAATTAATTATATATATATATTTTTTCTCAAAAAAGTATTGCGCCTGGATGGTGTCTCTTTTTTACAGTGGATCCCACCTGGTTCCCACTGTTTTTATCTACCTGCTCTTACTGAAGATGTCCTCAAAACTGGCTTAATGAGATGGTAGATCGGAGAGTGACTGAGGCAGTGGAGGCAAAACAGGGCGGACCTGTTGCAGGCAGCGGCTAAGGCATCTTGGCCCCCATTGGGGGACCTCTCCAGAACTCCAGTGAAGGACCTGGGCGTGTAGACGAAGCCAAGGCAGACCCAGCAGAACCGGGTTGATGGCTTTAGGCAGGATGAGGAAGTTGATCTGTTCTGAGTGAAGGACTCCGATTTGTAACGTAAGTGGTTTCTTGATAACCACAATAGGATAAGGCAATGGTAGTCCATTTACAGAAGCAACAGCAAGGGATCTCTCTAGAAGAACTGTGGGTAGATGTAGTCGGTCTACTAAATCCTGCTGGATGAAATTTGCAGCTGCCCTGGAGTTAAAATAGGCAGAGGAGAAGTGTGATGTCTCTCCCGAGATGATGGTCACAGGAATAGATAATTTGGAAGATGTTTTGATGTTTGGCATCATCCCACCTAGAGTTGCCTCTCTAGGAGCTGGATTTTCCCAGCTTTTGTGGACATTGGCGCACGAAAGGGCCTTTAAGGCCGCAATACAAACACAGACCTGAAGAGCGTCAGCGCTGTTTCTCCTGCTCGGACAACTTGACTCTGTCTACCTGCATTGGTACCTCAGGTAGAGCAACAAGAGGGGGCAGTAGTGGTCTCTGGAACGAGGGTGCTAATCTGTGAAAACGTCTCTCCACCGAACCTCCTCATCGCGTTCCTGGATCCTCATGTTGACCCGGGTAGCCAACAGGATATGGGCATCCAAGGTAGGTGGGAGGTCGCGGGCTGCCAGCTCGTCCATGGTGTGTGAGGACAGTCCATGCCATAGGTCGCCACCAATGCTTCATTGTTCCATGCCAACTCTGCTGCCAGGGTACGGAAGGAGATGGCATACTCTCCTGCTGTGGACCCCCTTGCTTGAGGGTTAGCAGAGTGGCTGCTGCTAAGGATGTTCGACCCGGCTTGTTGAACACGTCACAAAAAGTCTGTAAGAACAGGGCTAAGTCCGAAAATTTGGGCCCCTGTCATTCCAGGATGGGGTTCGCCCATGCGAGGGACTTGCCAGCGAGGAGGGAATTAATGAACGCTACCTTGGCCTCATCAGAGGAGAAATGGTGAGCACGCAGTCATAGCGAGGAAAAAGAGGCAGTGCAACTGTGGATCCGGAAAACAGACAGTAGGAGTATTAGGCAGTGGAACGGCAGCAGTCTCTGGGGAAGGAACAGGGAGTTGATCCAGTCGGGCGATGATGGAGTTTACAGCCACGAGGAGTTGATCCTGACGTGCATATAGATACAATATATACTATTGGGGTCCACCCCTTAGTAATTGCTGACGTGCATATAGGTCACGCATATCCATCTGTATGACCTGAACTGTGGTCTTAGGCTGGCCAGCGGGTTCCATGGCCTGAGCGTACTGTCAGAATCTAGGGAACATATGTAGCTGACTTTAGCTTGACTAATAACGCATTAAATACACAGTGGAAAGATCCCTTATCTTGACCTTTTCAATGACTTCTCAATGGTTATTTTTGTGTGATATCACGCTGCAACAAGTTATCAGAGTCAAGTTAAAGATGGCTACATCTGTATGTGGACCCACTAGGCCGTGGGCTCCGGCTCAGATAGGGCTAGGTGTGGCAGGTTGTGCCAGACGAAGCGGATGGCACCAGGAATGGTAGATGACACACAGACGTGGCATATCCAGCCGGCGGTACCACACGACTCTGATAAAAGGCAGGCACAGTTAGGAAACAGCAAGGGATACAGGAAATAGGATGCAGGGAACGGGAACTCTGGGATCAAGCAGGAAAATACTAAGGGACCCTTTGCAATACAAACATTGGAAAAGTACAAACAACGCTCAAGCAAGGAGTGGAAGGGCAGAGACCTTTTTATAATCCAGGGTGCACTGGGGTAGGATAGAAAACTTTTAGGAAGTGCGCACGCTGGCCCTTTAAGGCACTCCTCGCACACTCCAGGAAGGGAAGGCCGCGCCAGCCGTGGTCTCTGGGGAGGTGGCCAGGAAGTTGCGGTCGCGGCCGTTCATCACAGGGTGAGCGACAGAAGTCCGCAGTCATAACACTGAGATTTTTTTTGGTGTTGTATATATGTACTGAGCAGTGGTGTAACTACCGCCGTAGCAGCCGTAGCGGCTGCTACGGGGCCCGCGGCATGAGGGGGCCCGTGTCGCCCGCCGGCACGGGCCCCCACCATGGCCGGAGGCTCCGCTGGCTGCCGCTATGGCTGCTACAGCGGGACGCCACTGAACTCTACGGCAGAGCAGGGAGGTATCTCCCCGCTATGCCATTAACTGGTTCCCGACCGCTGGCTGTATTTTTACGGCCAGCGGTCAGGGTCCTTAAAACCCGAGCCATAGACTTTTTACGACTCCGGTTTTAACTTACTGCCCGCGCGATCGGGCTGCTGAATGTCGGGTCTCCGGCTGTCAGTGACTGCCGGGGACCCTGAGGAGAGGATAGAAGCAGCTTTCGCTGCCAGCGATCACGCATGTATCCCCTATCCTGTGGATAGGGGATACATGTATTTTGTAGGACACACTGTAGGTCGCATTTTTTTGGGAGGGGGACGCTGTATGGTGTTCCCTACAGGGGGGGGAACGCTGTATGGCGTTCCCTACAGGGGGGCTGTATGGCGTTCCCTACAGGGGGGGCTATATGGCGTTCCCTACAGGGGGGGGCTCTATGGCATTCTCTACAGGGGGGGGATGTATGGCGTTCCCTACAGGGGGGGGCTGTATGGCGTTCTCTACAGGGGGGGGCTGTATGGCGTTCTCTACAGGGGGGGCTGTATGGCGTTCTCTGCAGGGGGAATGTATGGCGTTCTCTACAGGAGGGCTGTATGGCGTTCTCTACAGGGAGGGCTGTATGGCGTTAGCACTGTCCAATAAATATACAGTAAACAGAAGAAAATACGGTCCAGCAATCCTCATGACAATGTGATGACTTTATTAGAAAAAATTTTTATAAACCACACGGCATGTTGAAGTGATGATACAAGACTGCTTACGCGCTTCGAAAGCCAACTACATTCTTCGCAAATGTACGCCATCTCCTCCAAACAGTCAATTACATCAGAAGTCCAGTTCCTTGTGCTGCATGACTCGTGGACACCCTATCCGTGGCGATATCCGTGTCCTTTCCACTGCTTCTCACTTGAGTCCTGTAGGCACAAAAAACATTCTGCAAGTATCCATTGTCATCCGTGCCTGCAGATTCTGCTTTAATGATGCAACTCACTCAACTCCTTATCTATTTCATCGTTTACTGATGCCTCTTTTAGATGTGACAGATGTATTTTTTTTATACTTACCAGCCTGCTTCGCAGGCACCATCCCTTTTTATTGGCACCTGATCAATAAGGGGGTCCTTGCTCCACCACCATAACACTGCAATACTAAACAAAATCTTCCATAGACATCACAAAAACTAGACAAGCCTTTCCTCCCTTATGTTTCCCAACAGTTCCTGGCACAAGTGTGTGTAGGTAGAAGTCAACAAACATGTTTCCTGGCCCCAAACTTTACCCCCTCTTTCCAGTAAAGGATTGGCTTTCGGTATCACGCCTCCTCGCTTTTACCTTTTTACTTTATCCTGCGTAAACATTTTTTTTCAGCATCTTAAACGTCTTGCCCATTAGCCCATCTATCCCCAACATCAGACCACTTATTATCATCTGACAGATCAGAATCAGACTCAACCAGCTACTGTTGCCTTCTTCTGCTTCTCTTTACATCCAGATGTGCTGCTCCTGTAATTCCAAACATTGTGCCAGTACCCCGTGTTCTAAACATTTTGGCAACCCCAAGGTGTCCCTCTCCCATGTTGAGATTATGAGGCCCTACTGGGATATTGCTGCCTTCATCGACCCTGGATCCCTGCGCAAGGATCCTGGCCCTTGGCCCATCATCGTGCCATGTTCCCTCAAATTTTTTCTGGAATGATACCATTGAGGATACCTGCCTTTATTCCTTGATGCCATTTGCTCCAAACAATCCAGTACACCCCAAGTCCAGGTCCTTGTGCTGCATGACTTGTGGGGTCTCTATACGTGGCAATATCCTGGCACCTTCCATTGCTTTCCGCTTGAGTGCTGTAAATATAAAAACATTCTGCCAGTGTCCATTATCACCTATGCCTGCAGATTATGACTGTGTAATGAAACTCACTTAAGTCCTTGTCTATTGCATCCTGGCCTTGACACATCTCAAATGTTCTTGGCAGACCAAAGCTGTCTAAAATCCCCCTACACTCCCTCACCCAATTACCTTACACCTACGTTCAGTCCCAAACCGAGCCATGTGGCCAGCATTTTAGACAAAGATACCCCTAACTTACATTATGCCTATTCCTACCAACTATCCAAGGTTCCCCACTGCTACGCCTTTCTTGGCATTTTGCCCGCTCATTACTTTTTCAATGTACAGAGCTACTGGTGGATACTGTATATAGTAACTAATGATGGAAATACCGCATATAGATGAAATATTACTTCAGAGAGTCCCCCTGGCAGCAGGCAGCCGATCTCAAGAAATTCTGGAACAAAAAGTATAAACTGTGAAGATATTATGACGTGCGCTTAGTATGGTTCATCATATCAACAAATATATGTTCAGCCTATTGAAAACATGTGGGAGATTGTTCCCACAGTCTTGTCATGTGTCTCTATAGGAACATTCTGGATGACATCACATTATAGAATTTCTATAGGTTGTTATTTGCTATAATACTTACATATATACAGTGCATCTTCTAGCATGTCGGCTGTCACTGGTGGCACATATTCAGATGTTATAAATGTCTGTAAAATACATAATGGGTTTAATGCACATACATAAAATAACCCCATATCTATAATGAATAATAATATATTTACTTTCACACATTTCATTTTCTATCACAGGGCGAGTCCAATGACCCTCTGCCACACAAATAACACCAGCAGTATAATGGCACATAATAGTTGGAGGACCCTGGTATAGATTTTGTATCAGGGACCAGGAGCTTATTGTTATTCTTCTATATAATCTTATCCTTAATGGAAAACTTCTAATTTGTCTTTTGTGGAGTCTTTTGGACTGGAGTAGAGAGAGTAGAAAATGGTAAATTGGATTTCTGGATTCAACAGACAAAATAATTATTAAAGGGGTTTTCTGACAGTTTCATAAACCTTAGTCTAAGGCTATGGCTAAAAATAACAAATTTTCCCTACTCATTTGTTAAAATCCCTGTGGCTCCTGCGCTGGTGGTTCTGTTGTTTTTTAGTTGCTAGGCCACAGCGGTCATGTCCGTGTGGATGGCATGTCACGTGGCAGCTATTGTGTCACATCCAGGGCCGGCCTTAGGTTTATTGGTGACATGTGCAGTATCTGTGACGTCCTCCCCCTTATGATGCACCATGTAGTGTCCAAATAATTTAAACATACAGTGCCCAAATAACATCACCCAGTCAATAAACTAGGGATTGTATCTTTCTGTTTTTTTATATTATAGGTTTGGGCCCTAAATGCCGGATCGGCAGTGTAAGTTGAGGGTGCCCAGGCCATCTATGGTGGTAGTGCCCTCTTCAGTATTGACCAGTAATACACACTATGTGATCATTTAGAGATGCAGTTAATAAAATACACTGACCTTGGACTCTCCTACTGAATACATCCGACTGAATGTAGAACGTTATGTGATGTGAGGTGGAGGGCTCTGCTTAATCTTTGATCTGCCCTCCTGGGACGTGTGGTTATCATTAACTCTTATGAGGAATTAATTCTAGGAGAAAGAAAGACAATGTATTAGGACAAATCTCAATCAATGGCAACATTTCTATCTAGAACAGAGTCCAGTCCCCAACCAGTGTAAAATTACCATAGGGGTAAATAGGATGACCGGCTGGGGTCCAGGGATTTGGGGTGGCCCACAGCTCTGGGGCTCCATAGGCCCCTGAAATTGGACAAACAATAAAGGCGCAGGGAGGAAGCGAAATGTCTGACACGGTTGGTCGTCTATTAGGTGAGTATAATTGTTTATTTTATAGGAGCAAAGGGGGCACTATTAATATGGGAGATAAAAGGACTGAGTCGGGGCTTAGAAAAGGAGGCTTCATTACTGTGGGGCCATACAAAAGGGGCATTCTGACCCAGGACATACAAAAAGTGTCATTCTAACTGTGGAGGGTATTGGTGGATACTGCATATAGTAACTAATAAGAGACGTACCTTGCATAGATGAAATATTGCTTCAGAGAGTCCCCCTGGCAGCAGGCAGCCGATCTTAAGGTGTTCTGGAAAAAACAATAATTGTGTAGTTTTATTACTCCAGACAGACGTGTGCTCAGTATAGACCACCCAACAATGAAGGAAATGTACATTAGGGCTCATGTACACAGCAACTTCATGTGGACGGACCTGTATGGTGGCGCACAGACTGCAGTACTGGTAATGTAGACACTCTGTGTGCGCTGTGTGCTCCCCCATAAGCCAAATGTGTATTAGGAAATTACATAAATAACAAGTCCCTTATATATTACTAATACCATAATATCTTCTTTATGGAGCATTTCTATAATAATAATAATATAAAGCTGCAGCAAAATTCCCAGCGTTTACTTTTGCTACATGTGGATGAGTTTTTGAGACTGTAACTATTCACCTGTAACACTTGTGAATTTTGCCGCGCAGCAAATCTGCAGCATCTGAATTCAGCTTTATGGCGTAGAATATAGTACTCAAATACTGCAATCATACAGTGCCCAAATAACACTGCCAGACAAGTATTGTCTGCCACACTGTAATGTAATCCATTATCAAGGAATTGTATCTGCATCCTGAGCAGTGCCCTTTACTTTTTTTACATGAAGAGTGGGATTGAGTGTTCAAGCAATGGGTGCCCCAGACATCAAGACCAGTGGCGCCCCATTCATTAGTGACAGGTGATGCACCCAGTGTAACTGCACAGGTCGCACACCCCTAAGACAGGCCCTGGATGAACAACATTGGGGAATTTGTTCCCACAGTCTTGTCATGTGTCTCTATAGGAACATTCTGGATGACATCAGATTATAGAATTTCTATAGGTTGTCATTTGCTATAATACTTACATGTATACAGTGGATCTTCTAGCATGTCAGCTGTCACTGGTGCCACATATTCAGATGTCATAAATGTCTGTAAAATACATAATGGAATAAACATAAAATAACCCCATATCTAGAATGAATAATAATATATTTACTTTCACACCTTTCATTTTCTATCACAGGACGAGTCAGACATTGAAAACATTTTGTAATGTTAGTGTAAACCCAGGGAACATAACTATAGGGGTGAAGAGGTTGCAGTCACACCCAGGCCCAGCTGTCCATGACTGACATTAGGGGGGGTCACAATGTGGGCAATTTACAAATGCCAATCCCCAATGCCCCCATCTCCTAGAGGAATCCCGATTTTCGCTGCTAGAAACGCGATGTCAGTGAGAGAAGCACCCAGGCGGAAAGGAAGCTGCTGAGTTGCCCGGCCGCTTCTAAAACACAAGCAGTGGAAGGGAGCCAGCGCAGCGCCCCGTTCCACCTGCTGGAGGGATGCGCCCTATGTAATGGCACAGGTCACACACCCCTAAGGCCGGCCCTGGCTACTGCTGAGCCTTATTAGGATAATATACGGTAGCTTTTTAAGACTATTTAATTAAATTAAATTAGACATCATATTGAAAACGACTGAGAACAACATGTGTGCAAGCCTTCAGTGCATGCACACATGGTGTTAAAAAAAATCCGGCCTCCTCCTACCCCTTCAGCTGGCCATTCCATCTCCAGGATTGGTGCGTTTTTAGGAGTATTATTACACCAATATTTCCTAACATCTAGTTTAAAGATAGTATAGTACCTGCTGGCCCAGAATATCCAACGCTCCCGATCGCAAGTGCTGTCCATACCTTTCTTAAATGTGTTACTCCACGATCCAACAGGTGTGTAGCGCGCCAAGTTCCTCTTCATCCCTTAGAGGCACGTTCTTCTGGTACCAATATTAGTACACCATTCCTCTTCTACCTACAACATATGGCCCATTCTTTGCCCACAATATGGGAAAGAATGAGGGGCACAACGCCAATTCGAACTGGAAAACATTCTTTGTCTTAACGTGTGACAAACTCGTATGTATTCTGGACTATCAGACTGTAAAAAATGAATTCAACAACATGTGTGCAAGCCTTCAGTGCATGCACACATGGTGTTAAAAAAAATCCGGCCTCCTCCTACCCCTTCAGCTGGCAATTCCATCTCCAGAATTGGTGCGTTTTTAGTAGTATTATTACACCAATATTTAATAACTTCTAGTTTAAAGATAGGATAGTACCTGCTGGTCCAGAATATCCAACGCTCTCGATCGCAAGTGCTGTCCATACCTTTCCTAAATTTGTTACTCCACGATCTAACAGGTGTGTAGCGAGCCAAGTTCCTCTTCATCCCTTGGAGGCGCGTTCTTCTGGTACCAATATTAGTACACTATTCCTCTTCTACCTACAACAAATGACCCATTCTTTGCCCACAATGAGGGGCACAACGCCAATTCGAACTGGAAAACATTATTTGTCTTAACGTGTGACAAACTTGTATGTATTCTGGACTATCAGACTGTAAAAAATGAATTTAACAACATGTGTGCAAGCCTTCAGTGCATGCACACATGGTGTTAAAAAAAATCCAGCCTCCTCCTACCCCTTCAGCCGGCCATTCCATCTCCAGAATTGGTGCATTTTTAGGAGTGTTATTACACCAATATTTCCTAACATCTAGTTTAAAGATAGGATAGTACCTGCTGGTCCAGAATATCCAACGCACCCGATCGCAAGTGCTGTCCATACCTTTCTTAAATGTGTTACTCCACGATCCAACAGGTGTGTAGCGCGCCAAGTTCCTCTTCATCCCTTGGATGCACGTTCTTCTGGTACCAATATTAGTACACCATTCCTCTTCTACCTACAACAAATGACGCATTCTTTGCCCACAATATGGGAAAGAATGAGGGGCACAACGCCAATTCGAACTGTAAAACATTCTTTGTCTTAACGTGTGACAAACTTGTATGTATTCTGGACTATCAGGCTATAAAAAATGAATTTAACAACATGTGTGGAAGCCTTCAGTGCATGCACACATGGTGTTAAAAAAAAATCCGGCCTCTTCCTAACCCTTCAGCCGGCCATTCCATGTCCAGAATTGGTGCATATTTTGGAGTATTATTACACCAATATTTCCTAACATCTAGTTTAAATATAGGATAGTACCTGCTGGCCCAGAATATCCAACGCTCCCGATCGCAAGTGCTGTCCATACCTTTCTTAAATGTGTTACTCCAGGATCCAACAGGTGTGTAGCGCTCCAAGTTCCTCTTCATCCCTTGGATGCACGTTCTTCTGGTACCAATATTAGTACACCATTCCTCTTCTACCTACAACAAATGACCCATTCTTTGCCCACAATATGGGAAAGAATGAGGGGCACAATGCCAATTCGAACTGGAAAACATTCTTTGTCTTAACATGAACAAACTTGTATGTATTCTGGACTATCAGACTGTAAAAAATGAATTTAACAACATGTGTGCAAGCCTTCAGTGCATGCACACATGGTGTTAAAAAAAATCCGGCCTCCTCCTACCCCTTCAGCCGGCCATTTCATCTCCATAAGTGGTGCATTTTTAGTATTATTACACCAATATTTGCTAACATCTAGTTTAAAGTTAGGATAGTACCTGCTGGTCCAGAATATCCAACGCTCCCGATCGCAAGTGCTGTCCATACCTTTCTTAAATGTGTTACTCCACGATCCAACAGGTGTGTAGCGCGCCAAGTTCCTCTTCATCCCTTTGAGGCACGTTCTTCTGATACCAATATTAGTACACCATTCCTCTTCTACCTACAACAAATGACCCATTCTTTGCCCACAATATGGGAAAGAATGAGGGGCACAACGCCAATTCGAACTGGAAAACATTCTTTGTCTTAACATGAACAAACTTGTATGTAATCTGGACTATCAGGCTATAAAAAATAAATTTAACAACATGTGTGCAAGCCTTCAGTGCATGCACACATGGTGTTAAACAAAAGCCGGCCTCCTCCTACCCCTTCAGCCGGCCATTCCATCTCCAGAATTGGTGCATTTTTAGGAGTATTATTACACCAATATTTCCTAACATCTAGTTTAAAGTTAGGATAGTACCTGCTGGTCCAGAATATCCAACGCTCCCGATTGCAAGTGCTGTCCATACCTTTCTTAAATGTGTTACTCCACGATCCAACAGGTGTGTAGCGCGCCAAGTTCCTCTTCATCCCTTGGAGGCACGTTCTTCTGGTACCAATATTAGTACACCATTCCTCTTCTATCTACAATAAATGACCCATTCTTTGCCCACAATATGGGAAAGAATGAGGGGCACAACGCCAATTCGAACTGGAAAACATTCTTTGTCTTAACGTGTGACAAACTTGTATGTATTCTGGACTATCAGGCTATAAAAAATGAATTTAACAACATGTGTGCAAGCCTTCAGTGCATGCACACATGGTGTTAAAAAAAATCCGGCCTCCTCCTACCCCTTCAGCTGGCCATTCCATCTCCAGAATTGGTGCATTTTTAGGAGTATTATTACACCAATATTTCCTAACATCTAGTTTAAAGTTAGGATAGTACCTGCTGGTCCAGAATATCCAACGCTCCCGATCGCAAGTGCTGTCCATACCTTTCTTAAATGTGTTACTCCACGATCCTACAGGTGTGTAGCGCGCCAAGTTCCTCTTCATCCCTTGGAGGCGCGTTTTTCTGGTACCAATATTAGTACACCATTCCTCTTCTAACTACAAAAAATGACCCATTCTTTGCCCACAATATGGGAAAGAATGAGGGGCACAACGCCAATTCGAACTGGAAAACATTCTTTGTCTTAACGTGTGACAAAGTTGTATGTATTCTGGACTATTAGACTGTAAAAAATTAATTTAACAACATGTGTGCAAGGCTTCAGTGCATGCACACATGGTGTTAAAAAAAATCCGGCCTCCTCCTACCCCTTCAGCCGGCCATTCCATCTCCAGAATTGGTGCATTTTTAGGAGTATTATTACACCAATATTTCCTAACATCTAGTTTAAATATAGGATAGTACCTGCTGGCCCAGAATATCCAACGCTCCCGATTGCAAGTGCTGTCCATATCTTTCTTAAATTTGTTACTCCACGATCCAACAGGTGTGTAGCGCGCCAAGTTCCTCTTCATCCCTTGGAGGCACGTTCTTCTGGTACCAATATTAGTACACCATTCCTCTTCTACCTACAACAAATGACCCACTCTTTGCCCACAATATAGGAAAGAATGAGGGGCACAACGCCAATTCGAACTGGAAAACATTCTTTGTCTTAACGTGTGACAAACTTGTATGTATTCTGGACTATTAGACTGTAAAAAATTAATTTAACAACATGTGTGCAAGGCTTCAGTGCATGCACACATGGTGTTAAAAAAAATCCGGCCTCCTCCTACCCCTTCAGCCGGCCATTCCATCTCCAGAATTGGTGCATTTTTAGGAGTATTATTACACCAATATTTCCTAACATCTAGTTTAAATATAGGATAGTACCTGCTGGCCCAGAATATCCAACGCACCCGATTGCAAGTGCTGTCCATATCTTTCTTAAATTTGTTACTCCACGATCCAACAGGTGTGTAGCGCGCCAAGTTCCTCTTCATCCCTTGGAGGCACGTTCTTCTGGTACCAATATTAGTACACCATTCCTCTTCTACCTACAACAAATGACCCACTCTTTGCCCATAATATGGGAAAGAATGAGGGGCACAACGCCAATTAGAACTGGAAAACATTCTTTGTCTTAACGTGTAACAAACTTGTATGTATTCTGGACTATTAGACTGTAAAAAATTAATTTAACAACATGTGTGCAAGCCTTCAGTGCATGCACACATGGTGTTAAAAAAATCCGGCCTCCTCCTACCCCTTCAGCCGGCCATTCCATCTCCAGAATTGGTGCATTTTTAGGAGTATTATTACACCAATATTTCCTAACATCTAGTTTAAATATAGGATAGTACCTGCTGGCCCAGAATATCCAACGCTCCCGATTGCAAGTGCTGTCCATATCTTTCTTAAATTTGTTACTCCACGATCCAACAGGTGTGTAGCGCGCCAAGTTCCTCTTCATCCCTTGGAGGCACGTTCTTCTGGTACCAATATTAGTACACCATTCCTCTTCTACCTACAACAAATGACCCACTCTTTGCCCACAATATGGGAAAGAATGAGGGGCACAACGCCAATTAGAACTGGAAAACATTCTTTGTCTTAACGTGTGACAAACTTGTATGTATTCTGGACTATTAGACTGTAAAAAAATTAATTTAACAACATGTGTGCAAGGCTTCAGTGAATGCACACATGGTGTTAAAAAAAATCCGGCCTCCTCCTACCCCTTCAGCCGGCCATTCCATCTCCAGAATTGGTGCATTTTTAGGAGTATTATTACACCAATATTTCCTAACATCTAGTTTAAAGATAGGATAGTACTTGCTGGTCCAGAATATCCAACGATCCCGTTCACAATTGCTGTCCATACCTTTCCTAAATGTGTTACTCCACGATCCAACAGGTGTGTAGCGCGCCGTGTTCCTCTTTATCCCTTGGAGGCGCGTTCTTCTGGTACCAATATTAGTACACCATTCCTCTTCTACATACAACAAATGACCCATTCTTTGCCCACAATATGGGAAAGAATGAGGGGCACAACGCCAATTCGAACTGGAAAACATTCTTTGTATTAACCTGTGACAAACTTGTATGTATTCTGGACTATCAGGCTATAAAAAATGAAATTAACAACATGTGTGCAAGCATTCAGTGCATGCACACATGGTGTTAAAAAAAAATCCGGCCTCCTCCTAACCCTTCAGCCGGCCATTCCATGTCCAGAATTGGTGCATTTTTTGGAGTATTATTACACCAATATTTCCTAACATCTGGTTTAAATATAGGATAGTACCTTCTGGCCCAGAATATCCACTGTTCCCGATCGCAAGTGCTGTCCATACCTTTCCTAAATGTGTTACTCCACGATCCAACAGGTGTGTAGCGCGCCAAGTTCCTCTTCATCCCGTGGAGGCGCGTTCTTCTGGTACCAATATTAGTACACCATTCCTCTTCTACCTACAACAAATGACCCATTCTTTGTCCACAATATGGGAAAGAATGAGGGCACAACGCCAATTCGAACTGGAAAACATTCTTTGTCTTAACGTGTGACAAACTTATATGTATTCTGGACTATCAGGCTATAAAAAATGAATTTAACAACATGTGTGCAAGCCTTCAGTGCATGCACACATGGTGTTAAACAAAATCCGGCCTCCTCCTACCCCTTCAGCCGGCCATTCCATCTCCAGAATTGGTGCATTTTTGGGAGTATTATTACACCAATATTTCCTAACATCTAGTTTAAAGTTAGGATAGTACCTGCTGGTCCAGAATATCCAACGCTCCCGATCGCAAGTCCTGTCCATACCTTTCTTAAATGTGTTACTCCACGATCCAACAGGTGTGTAGCGCGCCAAGTTCCTCTTCATCCCTTGGAGGCGCGTTCTTCTGGTACCAATATTAGTACACCATTCCTCTTTTACCTACAACAAATGACCCATTCTTTTCCCACAATTTGGGAAAGAATGAGGGGCACAACGCCAATTCGAACTGGAAAACATTCTTTGTCTTAACATGAACAAACTTGTATGTATTCTGGACTATCAGGCTATAAAAAATAAATTTAACAACATGTGTGCAAGCCTTCAGTGCATGCACACATGGTGTTAAAAAAAATCCGGCCTCCTCCTACCCCTTCAGCCGGCCATTCCATCTCCAGAATTGGTGCATTTTTAGGAGTATTATTACACCAATATTTTCCTAACATCTAGTTTAAATATAGGATAGTACCTGCTGGCCCAGAATATCCAACGCTCCCGATTGCAAGTGCTGTCCATATCTTTCTTAAATTTGTTACTCCATGATCCAACAGGTGTGTAGCGCGCCAAGTTCCTCTTCATCCCTTGGAGGCACGTTCTTCTGGTACCAATATTAGTACACCATTCCTCTTCTACCTACAACAAATGACCCACTCTTTGCCCACAATATGGGAAAGAATGAGGGGCACAACGCCAATTCGAACTGGAAAACATTCTTTGTCTTAACGTGTAACAAACTTGTATGTATTCTGGACTATTAGACTGTAAAAAATTAATTTAACAACATGTGTGCAAGGCTTCAGTGCATGCACACATGGTGTTAAAAAAAATCCGGCCTCCTCCTACCCCTTCAGCCGGCCATTCCATCTCCAGAATTGGTGCATTTGTAGGAGTATTATTACACCAATATTTCCTAACATCTGGTTTAAATATAGGATAGTACCTTCTGGCCCAGAATATGCACTGCTCCCGATCGCAAGTGCTGTCCATACCTTTCCTAAATGTGTTACTCCACGATCCAACAGGTGTGTAGCGCGCCAAATTCCTCTTCATCCCGTGGTGGCGCGTTCTTCTGGTACCATTATTAGTACACCATTCCTCTTCTACCTACAACAAATGACCCATTCTTTGTCCACAATATGGGAAAGAATGAGGGCACAACGCCAATTCGAACTGGAAAACATTCTTTGTCTTAACGTGTGACAAACTTGTATGTATTCTGGACTATCAGGCTATAAAACAATGAATTTAACAACATGTGTGCAAGCCTTCAGTGCATGCACACATGGAGTTAAAAAAAATCCGGCCTCCTCCTACCCCTTCAGCCGGCCATTCCATCTCCAGAATTGGTGCATTTTTAGGAGTATTATTACACCAATATTTCCTAACATCTAGTTTAAAGATAGGATAGTACCTGCTGATCCAGAATATCCAATGCTCCCGATCGCAAGTGCTGTCCATACCTTTCTTAAATGTGTTACTCCAGGATCCAACAGGTGTGTAGCGCGCCAAGTTCCTCTTCATCCCTTGGATGCACGTTTTTCTGGTACCAATATTAGTACACCATTCCTCTTCTACCTACAACAAATGACCCATTCTTTGCCCACAATATGGGAAAGAATGAGGGGCACAATGCCAATTCGAACTGGAAAACATTCTTTGTCTTAACATGAACAAACTTGTATGTATTCTGGACTATCAGGCTATAAAAAATAAATTTAACAACATGTGTGCAAGCCTTCAGTGCATGCACACATGGTGTTAAACAAAATCCGGCCTCCTCCTACCCCTTCAGCCGGCCATTCCATCTCCAGAATTGGTGCATTTTTAGGAGTATTATTACACCAATATTTCCTAACATCTAGTTTAAATATAGGATAGTACCTGCTGGCCCAGAATATCCAACGCACCCGATTGCAAGTGCTGTCCATATCTTTCTTAAATTTGTTACTCCACGATCCAACAGGTGTGTAGCGCGCCAAGTTCCTCTTCATCCCTTGGAGGCACGTTCTTCTGGTACCAATATTAGTACACCATTCCTCTTCTACCTACAACAAATGACCCACTCTTTGCCCACAATATGGGAAAGAATGAGGGGCACAACGCCAATTAGAACTGGAAAACATTCTATGTCTTAACGTGTGACAAACTTGTATGTATTCTGGACTATTAGACTGTAAAAAATTTATTTAACAACATGTGTGCAAGGCTTCAGTGAATGCACACATGGTGTTAAAAAAAATCCGGCCTCCTCCTACCCCTTCAGCCGGCCATTCCATCTCCAGAATTGGTGCATTTTTAGGAGTATTATTACACCAATATTTCCTAACATCTAGTTTAAAGATAGAATAGTACTTGCTGGTCCTGAATATCCAACGATCCCGTTCACAATTGCTGTCCATACCTTTCCTAAATGTGTTACTCCACGATCCAACAGGTGTGTAGCGCGCCGTGTTCCTCTTCATCCCTTGGATGCACGTTTTTCTGGTACCAATATTAGTACACCATTCCTCTTCTACCTACAACAAATGACCCATTCTTTGCCCACAATATGGGAAAGAATGAGGGGCACAATGCCAATTCGAACTGGAAAACATTCTTTGTCTTAACATGAACAAACTTGTATGTATTCTGGACTATCAGGCTATAAAAAATAAATTTAACAACATGTGTGCAAGCCTTCAGTGCATGCACACATGGTGTTAAACAAAATCCGGCCTCCTCCTACCCCTTCAGCCGGCCATTCCATCTCCAGAATTGGTGCATTTTTAGGAGTATTATTACACCAATATTTCCTAACATCTAGTTTAAATATAGGATAGTACCTGCTGGCCCAGAATATCCAACGCACCCGATTGCAAGTGCTGTCCATATCTTTCTTAAATTTGTTACTCCACGATCCAACAGGTGTGTAGCGCGCCAAGTTCCTCTTCATCCCTTGGAGGCACGTTCTTCTGGTACCAATATTAGTACACCATTCCTCTTCTACCTACAACAAATGACCCACTCTTTGCCCACAATATGGGAAAGAATGAGGGGCACAACGCCAATTAGAACTGGAAAACATTCTATGTCTTAACGTGTGACAAACTTGTATGTATTCTGGACTATTAGACTGTAAAAAATTTATTTAACAACATGTGTGCAAGGCTTCAGTGAATGCACACATGGTGTTAAAAAAAATCCGGCCTCCTCCTACCCCTTCAGCCGGCCATTCCATCTCCAGAATTGGTGCATTTTTAGGAGTATTATTACACCAATATTTCCTAACATCTAGTTTAAAGATAGAATAGTACTTGCTGGTCCTGAATATCCAACGATCCCGTTCACAATTGCTGTCCATACCTTTCCTAAATGTGTTACTCCACGATCCAACAGGTGTGTAGCGCGCCGTGTTCCTCTTTATCCCTTGGAAGCGCGTTCTTCTGGTACCAATATTAGTACACCATTCCTCTTCTACATATAACAAATGACCCATTCTTTGCCCACAATATGGGAAAGAATGAGGGGCACAACGCCAATTCGAACTGGACAACATTCTTTGTCTTAACGTGTGACAAACTTGTATGTATTCTGGACTATCAGGCTATAAAAAATGAATTTAACAACATGTGTGCAAGCCTTCAGTGCATGCACACATGGTGTTAAAAAAAAATCCGGCCTCCTCCTAACCCTTCAGCCGGCCATTCCATGTCCAGAATTGGTGCATTTTTTGGAGTATTATTACACCAATATTTCCTATCATCTGGTTTAAATATAGGATAGTAACTTCTGGCCCAGAATATCCACTGCTCCCGATCGCAAGTGCTGTCCATACCTTTCTTAAATGTGTTACTCCAGGATCCAACAGGTGTGTAGCGCGCCAAGTTCCTCTTTATCCCTTGGAGGCGCGTTCTTCTGGTACCAATATTAGTACACCATTCCTCTTCTACATACAACAAATGACCCATTCTTTGTCCACAATATGGGAAAGAATGAGGGCACAACGCCAATTCGAACTGGAAAAGATTCTTTGTCTTAACGTGTGACAAACTTGTATGTATTCTGGACTATCAGGCTATAAAAAATGAATTTAACAACATGTGTGCAAGCCTTCAGTGCATGCACACATGGAGTTAAAAAAAATCCGGCCTCCTCCTACCCCTTCAGCCGGCCATTCCATCTCCAGAATTGGTGCATTTTTAGGAGTATTATTACACCAATATTTCCTAACATCTAGTTTAAAGATAGGATAGTACCTGCTGATCCAGAATATCCAACGCTCCCGATCGCAAGTGCTGTCCATACCTTTCTTAAATGTGTTACTCCAGGATCCAACAGGTGTGTAGCGCGCCAAGTTCCTCTTCATCCCTTGGATGCACGTTCTTCTGGTACCAAGATTAGTACACCATTCCTCTTCTACCTACAACAAATGACCCAATCTTTGCCCACAATATGGGAAAGAATGAGGGGCACAACGCCAATTCGAACTGGAAAACATTCTTTGTCTTAACATGAACAAACTTGTATGTATTCTGGACTATCAGACTGTAAAAAAATGAATTTAACAAAATGTATGCAAGCCTTCAGTGCATGCACACATGGTGTTAAAAAAAATCCGGCCTCCTCCTACCCCTTCAGCCGGCCATTCCATCTCCATAAGTGGTGCATTTTTAGTATTATTACACCAATATTTGCTAACATCTAGTTTAAAGTTAGGATAGTACCTGCTGGTCCAGAATATCCAACGCTCCCGATCGCAAGTCCTGTCCATACCTTTCTTAAATGTGTTACTCCACGATCCAACAGGTGTGTAGCGCGCCAAGTTCCTCTTCATCCCGTGCAGGCGCGTTCTTCTGGTACCAATATTAGTACACCATTCCTCTTCTACCTACAACAAATGACCCATTCTTTATCCACAATATGGGAAAGAATGAGGGCACAACGCCAATTCGAACTGGAAAACATTCTTTGTCTTAACGTGTGACAAACTTGTATGTATTCTGGACTATCAGGCTATAAAAAATGAATTTAACAACATGTGTGCAAGCCTTCAGTGCATGCACACATGGAGTTAAAAAAAATCCGGCCTCCTCCTACCCCTTCAGCCGGCCATTCCATCTCCAGAATTGGTGCATTTTTAGGAGTATTATTACACCAATATTTCCTAACATCTAGTTTAAAGATAGGATAGTACCTGCTGATCCAGAATATCCAATGCTCCCGATCGCAAGTGCTGTCCATACCTTTCTTAAATGTGTTACTCCAGGATCCAACAGGTGTGTAGCGCTCCAAGTTCCTCTTCATCCCTTGGAGGCACGTTATTCTGGTACCAATATTAGTACACCATTCCTCTTCTACCTACAACAAATGACCCACTCTTTGCCCACAATATGGGAAAGAATGAGGGGCACAACGCCAATTCGAACTCGAAAACATTCTTTGTCTTAACGTGTAACAAACTTGTATGTATTCTGGACTATCAGACTGTAAAAAATGAATTTAACAATATGTGTGCAAGCCTTCAGTGCATGCACACATGGTGTTAAACAAAATCCGGCCTCCTCCTAACCCTTCAGCCGGCCATTCCATGTCCAGAATTGGTGCATTTTTTGGAGTATTATTACACCAATATTTCCTAACATCTAGTTTAAATATAGGATAGTACCTGCTGGCCCAGAATATCCAACGCTCCCGATTGCAAGTGCTGTCCATATCTTTCTTAAATTTGTTACTCCAAGATCCAACTGGTGTGTAGCGCGCCAAGTTCCTCTTCATCCCTTGGAGGCACGTTCTTCTGGTACCAATATTAGTACACCATTCCTCTTCTACCTACAACAAATGACCCACTCTTTGCCCACAATATGGGAAAGAATGAGGGGCACAACGCCAATTCGAACTGGAAAACATTCTTTGTCTTAACGTGTAACAAACTTGTATGTATTCTGGACTATTAGACTGTAAAAAATTAATTTAACAACATGTGTGCAAGGCTTCAGTGCATGCACACATGGTGTTAATAAAATCCGGCCTCCTCCTACCCCTTCAGCCGGCCATTCCATCTCCAGAATTGGTGCATTTTTAGGAGTATTATTACACCAATATTTCCTAACATCAGTTTAAATATAGGATAGTACCTGCAGGCCCAGAATATCCAACGCACCCGATTGCAAGTGCTGTCCATATCTTTCTTAAATTTGTTACTCCACGATCCAACAGGTGTGTAGCGCGCCAAATTCCTCTTCATCCCTTGGAGGCACATTCTTCTGGTACCAATATTAGTACACCATTCCTCTTCTACCTACAACAAATGACCCACTCTTTGCCCACAATATGGGAAAGAATGAGGGGCACATTGCTAATTCGAACTGGAAAACATTCTTTGTCTTAACGTGTGACAAACTTGTATGTATTCTGGACTATCAGGCTATAAAAAATAAATTTAACAACATGTGTGCAAGCCTTCAGTGCATGCAAACATGGTGTTAAAAAAAATCCGGCCTCCTCCTACCCCTTCAGCCGGCCATTCCATCTCCATAAGTGGTGCATTTTTAGTATTATTACACCAATATTTGCTAACATCTAGTTTAAAGTTAGGATAGTACCTGCTGGTCCAGAATATCCAATGCTCCCGATCGCAAGTGCTGTCCATACCTTTCTTAAATGTGTTACTCCAGGATCCAACAGGTGTGTAGCGCGCCAAGTTCCTCTTCATCCCTTGGATGCATGTTCTTCTGGTACCAATATTAGTACACCATTCCTCTTCTACCTACAACAAATGACCCATTCTTTGCCCACAATATGGGAAAGAATAAGGGGCACAACGCCGATTCGAACTGGAAAACATTCTTTGTCTTAACATGAACAAACTTGTATGTATTCTGGACTATCAGGCTATAAAAAATAAATTTAACAACATGTGTGCAAGGCTTCAGTGCATGCACACATGGTGTTAAAAAAAATCCGGCCTCCTCCTACCCCTTCAGCCGGCCATTCCATCTCCAGAATTGGTGCATTTTTAGGAGTATTATTACACCAATATTTCCTAACATCTAGTTTAAATATAGGATAGTACCTGCTGGCCCAGAATATCCAACGCTCCCGATTGCAAGTGCTGTCCATATCTTTCTTAAATTTGTTACTCCACGATCCAACAGGTGTGTAGCGCGCCAAGTTCCTCTTCATCCCTTGGAGGCACGTTCTTCTGGTACCAATATTAGTACACCATTCCTCTTCTACCTACAACAAATGACCCACTCTTTGCCAACAATATGGGAAAGAATGAGGGGCACAACGCCAATTCGAACTGGAAAACATTCTTTGTCTTAATGTGTGACAAACTTGTATGTATTCTCGACTATCAGGCTATAAAAAATGAATTTAACAACATGTGTGCAAGCCTTCAGTGCATGCACACATGGTGTTAAAAAAAAATCCGGCCTCCTCCTAACCCTTCAGCCGGCCATTCCATGTCCAGAATTGGTGCATTTTTTGGAGTATTATTACACCAATATTTCCTAACATCAGTTTAAATATAGGATAGTACCTGCTGGCCCAGAATATCCAACGCACCCGATTGCAAGTGCTGTCCATATCTTTCTTAAATTTGTTACTCCACGATCCAACAGGTGTGTAGCGCGCCAAGTTCCTCTTCATCCCTTGGAGGCACATTCTTCTGGTACCAATATTAGTACACCATTCCTCTTCTACCTACAACAAATGACCCACTCTTTGCCCACAATATGGGAAAGAATGAGGGGCACATTGCTAATTCGAACTGGAAAACATTCTTTGTCTTAACGTGTGACAAACTTGTATGTATTCTGGACTATCAGGCTATAAAAAATAAATTTAACAACATGTGTGCAAGCCTTCAGTGCATGCAAACATGGTGTTAAAAAAAATCCGGCCTCCTCCTACCCCTTCAGCCGGCCATTCCATCTCCATAAGTGGTGCATTTTTAGTATTATTACACCAATATTTGCTAACATCTAGTTTAAAGTTAGGATAGTACCTGCTGGTCCAGAATATCCAATGCTCCCGATCGCAAGTGCTGTCCATACCTTTCTTAAATGTGTTACTCCAGGATCCAACAGGTGTGTAGCGCGCCAAGTTCCTCTTCATCCCTTGGATGCACGTTCTTCTGGTACCAATATTAGTACACCATTCCTCTTCTACCTACAACAAATGACCCATTCTTTGCCCACAATATGGGAAAGAATGAGGGGCACAACGCCAATTCGAACTGGAAAACATTCTTTGTCTTAACATGAACAAACTTGTATGTATTCTGGACTATCAGGCTATAAAAAATAAATTTAACAACATGTGTGCAAGGCTTCAGTGCATGCACACATGGTGTTAAAAAAAATCCGGCCTCCTCCTACCCCTTCAGCCGGCCATTCCATCTCCAGAATTGGTGCATTTTTAGGAGTATTATTACACCAATATTTCCTAACATCTAGTTTAAATATAGGATAGTACCTGCTGGCCCAGAATATCCAACGCACCCGATTGCAAGTGCTGTCCATATCTTTCTTAAATTTGTTACTCCACGATCCAACAGGTGTGTAGCGTGCCAAGTTCCTCTTCATCCCTTGGAGGCACGTTCTTCTGGTACCAATATTAGTACACCATTCCTCTTCTACCTACAACAAATGACCCACTCTTTGCCCACAATATGGGAAAGAATGAGGGGCACATTGCCAATTCGAACTGGAAAACATACTTTGTCTTAACGTGTGACAAACTTGTATGTATTCTGGACTATTAGACTTTAAAAAATTAATTTAACAACATGTGTGCAAGGCTTCAGTGCATGCACACATGGAGTTAAAAAAAATCCGGCCTCCTCCTACCCCTTCAGCCGGCCATGCCATCTCCAGAATTGGTACATTTTTAGGAGTATTATTACACCAATATTTCCTAACATCTAGTTTAAAGATAGGATAGTACCTGCTGATCCAGAATATCCAATGCTCCCGATCGCAAGTGCTGTCCATACCTTTCTTAAATGTGTTACTCCAGGATCCAACAGGTGTGTAGCGCGCCAAGTTCCTCTTCATCCCTTGGATGCACGTTCTTCTGGTACCAATATTAGTACACCATTCCTCTTCTACCTACAACAAATGACCCATTCTTTGCCCACAATATGGGAAAGAATGAGGGGCACAACGCCAATTCGAACTGGAAAACATTCTTTGTCTTAACATGAACAAACTTGTATGTATTCTGGACTATCAGGCTATAAAAAATAAATTTAACAACATGTGTGCAAGCCTTCAGTGCATGCACATATGGTGTTAAACAAAATCCGGCCTCCTCCTACCCCTTCAGCCGGCCATTCCATCTCCAGAATTTGTGCATTTTTAGGAGTATTATTACACCAATATTTCCTAACATCTAGTTTAAAGTTAGGATAGTACCTGCTGGTCCAGAATATCCAACGCTCCCGATCGCAAGTCCTGTCCATACCTTTCTTAAATGTGTTACTCCACGATCCAACAGGTGTGTAGCGCGCCAAGTTCCTCTTCATCCCTTGGAGGCGCGTTCTTCTGGTACCAATATTAGTACACCATTCCTCTTCTACCTACAACAAATGACCCATTCTTTTCCGACAATTTGGGAAAGAATGAGGGGCACAACGCCAATTCGAACTGGAAAACATTCTTTGTCTTAACATGAACAAACTTGTATGTATTCTGGACTATCAGGCTATAAAAAATAAATTTAACAACATGTGTGCAAGCCTTCAGTGCATGCACACATGGTGTTAAAAAAAATCCGGCCTCCTCCTACCCCTTCAGCCGGCCATTCCATCTCCAGAATTGGTGCATTTTTAGGAGTATTATTACACCAATATTTCCTAACATCTAGTTTAAATATAGGATAGTACCTGCTGGCCCAGAATATCCAACACTCCCGATTGCAAGTGCTGTCCATATCTTTCTTAAATTTGTTACTCCACGATCCAACAGGTGTGTAGCGCGCCAAGTTCCTCTTCATCCCGTGGAGGCACGTTCTTCTGGTACCAATATTAGTACACCATTCCTCTTCTACCTGAAAAAAATGACCCACTCTTTGCCCACAATATGGGAAAGAATGAGGGGCACAACGCCAATTCGAACTGGAAAACATTCTTTGTCTTAACGTGTAACAAACTTGTATGTATTCTGGACTATTAGACTGTAAAAAATTAATTTAACAACATGTGTGCAAGGCTTCAGTGCATGCACACATGGAGTTAAAAAAAATCCGGCCTCCTCCTACCCCTTCAGCCGGCCATGCCATCTCCAGAATTGGTGCATTTTTAGGAGTATTATTACACCAATATTTCCTAACATCTAGTTTAAATATAGGATAGTACCTGCTGGCCCAGAATATCCAACGCTCCCGATTGCAAGTGCTGTCCATATCTTTCTTAAATTTGTTACTCCACGATCCAACAGGTGTGTAGCGCGCCAAGTTCCTCTTCATCCCTTGGAGGCACGTTCTTCTGGTACCAATATTAGTACACCATTCCTCTTCTACCTACAACAAATGACCCACTCTTTGCCCACAATATGGGAAAGAATGAGGGGCACAACGCCAATTCGAACTGGAAAACATTCTTTGTCTTAACGTGTAACAAACTTGTATGTATTCTGGACTATTAGACTGTAAAAAATTAATTTAACAACATGTGTGCAAGGCTTCAGTGCATGCACACATGGTGTTAAAAAAATCCGGCCTCCTCCTACCCCTTCAGCCGGCCATTCCATCTCCAGAATTGGTGCATTTTTAGGAGTATTATTACACCAATATTTCCTAACATCTAGTTTAAATATAGGATAGTACCTGCTGGCCCAGAATATCCAACGCACCCGATTGCAAGTGCTGTCCATATCTTTCTTAAATTTGTTACTCCACGATCCAACAGGTGTGTAGCGCGCCAAGTTCCTCTTCATCCCTTGGAGGCACATTCTTCTGGTACCAATATTAGTACACCATTCCTCTTCTACCTACAACAAATGACCCACTCTTTGCCCACAATATGGGAAAGAATGAGGGGCACATTGCTAATTCGAACTGGAAAACATTCTTTGTCTTAACGTGTGACAAACTTGTATGTATTCTGGACTATCAGGCTATAAAAAATAAATTTAACAACATGTGTGCAAGCCTTCAGTGCATGCACACATGGTGTTAAAAAAAATCCGGCCTCCTACCCCTTCAGCCGGCCATTCCATCTCCATAAGTGGTGCATTTTTAGTATTATTACACCAATATTTGCTAACATCTAGTTTAAAGTTAGGATAGTACCTGCTGGTCCAGAATATCCAATGCTCCCGATCGCAAGTGCTGTCCATACCTTTCTTAAATGTGTTACTCCAGGATCCAACAGGTGTGTAGCGCGCCAAGTTCCTCTTCATCCCTTGGATGCACGTTCTTCTGGTACCAATATTAGTACACCATTCCTCTTCTACCTACAACAAATGACCCATTCTTTGCCCACAATATTGGAAAGAATAAGGGGCACAACGCCAATTCGAACTGGAAAACATTCTTTGTCTTAACATGAACAAACTTGTATGTATTCTGGACTATCAGGCTATAAAAAATAAATTTAACAACATGTGTGCAAGCCTTCAGTGCATGCACACATGGTGTTAAAAAAAATCCGGCCTCCTCCTACCCCTTCAGCCGGCCATTCCATCTCCAGAATTGGTGCATTTTTAGGAGTATTATTACACCAATATTTCCTAACATCTAGTTTAAATATAGGATAGTACCTGCTGGCCCAGAATATCCAACGCACCCGATTGCAAGTGCTGTCCATATCTTTCTTAAATTTGTTACTCCACGATCCAACAGGTGTGTAGCGCGCCAAGTTCCTCTTCATCCCTTGGAGGCACGTTCTTCTGGTACCAATATTAGTACACCATTCCTCTTCTACCTACAACAAATGACCCACTCTTTGCCCACAATATGGGAAAGAATGAGGGGCACATTGCCAATTCGAACTGGAAAACATACTTTGTCTTAACGTGTGACAAACTTGTATGTATTCTGGACTATTAGACTGTAAAAAATCAATTTAACAACATGTGTGCAAGGTTTTAGTGCATGCACACATGGTGTTAAAAAAAATCCGGCCTCCTCCTACCCCTTCAGCCGGCCATTCCATCTCCAGAATTGGTGCATTTTTAGGAGTATTATTACACCAATATTTCCTAACATCTAGTTTAAAGATAGGATAGTACCTGCTGATCCAGAATATCCAATGCTCCCGATCGCAAGTGCTGTCCATACCTTTCTTAAATGTGTTACTCCTGGATCCAACAGGTGTGTAGCGCGCCAAGTTCCTCTTCATCCCTTGGAGGCACGTTCTTCTGGTACCAATATTAGTACACCATTCCTCTTCTACCTACAACAAATGACCCACTCTTTGCCCACAATATGGGAAAGAATGAGGGGCACAACGCCAATTCGAACTGGAAAACATTATTTGTCTTAACGTGTAACAAACTTGTATGTATTCTGGACTATTAGACTGTCCATACCTTTCTTAAATGTGTTACTCCACGATCCAACAGGTGTGTAGCGCGCCAAGTTCCTCTTCATCCCTTGGAGGCGCGTTCTTCTGGTACCAATATTAGTACACCATTCCTCTTCTACCTACAACAAATGACCCATTCTTTTCCCACAATTTGGGAAAGAATGAGGGGCACAACGCCAATTCGAACTGGAAAACATTCTTTGTCTTAACATGAACAAACTTGTATGTATTCTGGACAATCAGGCTATAAAAAATAAATTTAACAACATGTGTGCAAGCCTTCAGTGCATGCACACATGGTGTTAAACAAAATCCGGCCTCCTCCTACCCCTTCAGCCGGCCATTCCATCTCCAGAATTGGTGCATTTTTAGGAGTATTATTACACCAATATTTCCTAACATCTAGTTTAAAGTTAGGATAGTACCTGCTGGTCCAGAATATCCAACGCTCCCGATCGCAAGTCCTGTCCATACCTTTCTTAAATGTGTTACTCCACGATCCAACAGGTGTGTAGCGCGCCAAGTTCCTCTTCATCCCTTGGAGGCGCGTTCTTCTGGTACCAATATTAGTACACCATTCCTCTTCTACCTACAACAAATGACCCATTCTTTTCCCACAATTTGGGAAAGAATGAAGGGCACAACGCCAATTCGAACTGGAAAACATTCTTTGTCTTAACATGAACAAATTTGTATGTATTCTGGACTATCAGGCTATAAAACATAAATTTAACAACATGTGTGCAAGCCTTCAGTGCATGCACACATGGTGTTAAAAAAAATCCGGCCTCCTCCTACCCCTTCAGCCGGCCATTCCATCTCCATAAGTGGTGCATTTTTAGTATTATTACACCAATATTTGCTAACATCTAGTTTAAAGTTAGGATAGTACCTGCTGGTCCAGAATATCCAATGCTCCCGATCGCAAGTGCTGTCCATACCTTTCTTAAATGTGTTACTCCAGGATCCAACAGGTGTGTAGCGCGCCAAGTTCCTCTTCATCCCTTGGATACACATTCTTCTGGTTCCAATATTAGTACACCATTCCTCTTCTACCTACAACAAATGACCCATTCTTTGCCCACAATATGGGAAAGAATGAGGGGCACAACGCCAATTCGAACTGGAAAACATTCTTTGTCTTAACATGAACAAACTTGTATGTATTCTGGACTATCAGGCTATAAAAAATAAATTTAACAACATGTGTGAAAGCCTTCAGTGCATGCACACATGGTGTTAAACAAAATCCGGCCTCCTCCTACCCCTTCAGCCGGCCATTCCATCTCCAGAATTGGTGCATTTTTAGGAGTATTATTACACCAATATTTCCTAACATCTAGTTTAAATATAGGATAGTACCTGCTGGCCCAGAATATCCAACGCTCCCGATTGCAAGTGCTGTCCATATCTTTCTTAAATTTGTTACTCCATGATCCAACAGGTGTGTAGCGCGCCAAGTTCCTCTTCTTCCCTTGGAGGCACGTTCTTCTGGTACCAATATTAGTACACCATTCCTCTTCTACCTACAACAAATGACCCACTCCTTGCCCACAACATGGGAAAGAATGAGGGGCACAACGCCAATTCGAACTGGAAAACATTCTTTGTCTTAACGTGTAACAAACTTGTATGTATTCTGGACTATTAGACTGTAAAAAATGAATTTAACAACATGTGTGCAAGGCTTCAGTGCATGCACACATGGTGTTAAAAAAAATCCGGCCTCCTCCTACCCCTTCAGCCGGCCATTCCATCTCCAGAATTGGTGCATTTTTAGGAGTATTATTACACCAATATTTCCTAACATCTAGTTTAAAGATAGGATAGTACCTGCTGGTCCAGAATATCCAACGCTCCCGATCGCAAGTCCTGTCCATACCTTTCTTAAATGTGTTACTCCACGATCCAACAGGTGTGTAGCGCGCCAAGTTCCTCTTCATCCCTTGGAGGCGCGTTCTTCTGGTACCAATATTAGTACACCATTCCTCTTCTACCTACAACAAATGACCCATTCTTTTCCCACAATATGGGAAAGAATGAGGGGCACAACGCCAATTCGAACTGGAAAACATTCTTTGTCTTAACGTGTAACAAACTTGTATGTATTCTGGACTATTAGACTGTAAAAAATAAATTTAACAACATGTGTGCAAGCCTTCAGTGCATGCACACATGGTGTTAAAAAAAATCCGGCCTCCTCCTACCCCTTCAGCCGGCCATTCCATCTCCATAAGTGGTGCATTTTTAGTATTATTACACCAATATTTGCTAACATCTAGTTTAAAGTTAGGATAGTACCTGCTGGTCCAGAATATCCAATGCTCCCGATCGCAAGTGCTGTCCATACCTTTCTTAAATGTGTTACTCCAGGATCCAACAGGTGTGTAGCGCGCCAAGTTCCTCTTCATCCCTTGGATGCACATTCTTCTGGTACCAATATTAGTACACCATTCCTCTTCTACCTACAACAAATGACCCATTCTTTTCCCACAATTTGGGAAAGAATGAGGGGCACAACGCCAATTCGAACTGGAAAACATTCTTTGTCTTAACATGAACAAACTTGTATGTATTCTGGACTATCAGGCTATAAAAAATAAATTTAACAACATGTGTGCAAGCCTTCAGTGCATGCACACATGGTGTAAAAAAAAATCCGGCCTCCTCCTACCCCTTCAGCCGGCCATTCCATCTCCAGAATTGGTGCATTTTTAGGAGTATTATTACACCAATATTTCCTAACATCTAGTTTAAATATAGGATAGTACCTGCTGGCCCAGAATATCCAACGCTCCCGATTGCAAGTGCTGTCCATACCTTTCTTAAATGTGTTACTCCACGATCCAACAGGTGTGTAGCGCACCAAGTTCCTCTTCATCCCATGGAGGCACGTTCTTCTGGTACCAATATTAGTACACCATTCCTCTTCTACCTACAACAAATGACCCACAATATGGGAAAGAATGAGGGGCACAACGCCAATTTGAACTGGAAAACATTCTTTGTCTTAACGTGTAACAAACTTGTATGTATTCTGGACTATTAGACTGTAAAAAATTAATTTAACAACATGTGTGCAAGCCTTCAGTGCATGCACACATGGTGTTAAAAAAAATCCGGCCTCCTCCTACCCCTTCAGCCGGCCATTCCATCTCCATAAGTGGTGCATTTTTAGTATTATTACACCAATATTTGCTAACATCTAGTTTAAAGTTAGGATAGTACCTGCTGGTCCAGAATATCCAATGCTCCCGATCGCAAGTGCTGTCCATACCTTTCTTAAATGTGTTACTCCAGGATCCAACAGGTGTGTAGCGCGCCAAGTTCCTCTTCATCCCTTGGATACACATTCTTTTGGTACCAATATTAGTACACCATTCCTCTTCTACCTACAACAAATGACCCATTCTTTGCCCACAATATGGGAAAGAATGAGGGGCACAACGCCAATTCGAACTGGAAAACATTCTTTGTCTTAACATGAACAAACTTGTATGTATTCTGGACTATCAGGCTATAAAAAATAAATTTAACAACATGTGTGAAAGCCTTCAGTGCATGCACACATGGTGTTAAACAAAATCCGGCCTCCTCCTACCCCTTCAGCCGGCCATTCCATCTCCAGAATTGGTGCATTTTTAGGAGTATTATTACACCAATATTTCCTAACATCTAGTTTAAAGTTAGGATAGTACCTGCTGGTCCAGAATATCCAACGCTCCCGATCGCAAGTCCTGTCCATACCTTTCTTAAATGTGTTACTCCACGATCCAACAGGTGTGTAGCGCGCCAAGTTCCTCTTCATCCCTTGGAGGTGCGTTCTTCTGGTACCAATATTAGTACACCATTCCTCTTCTACCTTCAACAAATGACCCATTCTTTTCCCACAATTTGGGAAAGAATGAGGGGCACAACGCCAATTCGAACTGGAAAACATTCTTGGTCTTAACATGAACAAACTTGTATGTATTCTGGACTATCAGGCTATAAAAAATAAATTTTACAACATGTGTGCAAGCCTTCAGTGCATGCACACATGGTGTTAAAAAAAATCCGGCCTCCTCCTACCCCTTCAGCCGGCCATTCCATCTCCAGAATTGGTGCATTTTTAGGAGTATTATTACACCAATATTTCCTAACATCTAGTTTAAATATAGGATAGTACCTGCTGGCCCAGAATATCCAACGCTCCCGATTGCAAGTGCTGTCCATATCTTTCTTAAATTTGTTACTCCATGATCTAACAGGTGTGTAGCGCGCCAAGTTCCTCTTCTTCCCTTGGAGGCACGTTCTTCTGGTACCAATATTAGTACACCATTCCTCTTCTACCTACAACAAATGACCCACTCTTTGCCCACAATATGGGAAAGAATGAGGGGCACAACGCCAATTCGAACTGGAAAACATTCTTTGTCTTAACGTGTAACAAACTTGTATGTATTCTGGACTATTAGACTGTAAAAAATGAATTTAACAACATGTGTGCAAGGCTTCAGTGCATGCACACATGGTGTTAAAAAAAATCCGGCCTCCTCCTACCCCTTCAGCCGGCCATTCCATCTCCATAAGTGGTGCATTTTTAGTATTATTACACCAATATTTGCTAACATCTAGTTTAAAGTTAGGATAGTACCTGCTGGTCCAGAATATCCAATGCTCCCGATCGCAAGTGCTGTCCATACCTTTCTTAAATGTGTTACTCCAGGATCCAACAGGTGTGTAGCGCGCCAAGTTCCTCTTCATCCCTTGGATGCACATTCTTCTGGTACCAATATTAGTACACCATTCCTCTTCTACCTACAACAAATGACCCATTCTTTTCCCACAATTTGGGAAAGAATGAGGGGCACAACGCCAATTCGAACTGGAAAACATTCTTTGTCTTAACATGAACAAACTTGTATGTATTCTGGACTATCAGGCTATAAAAAATAAATTTAACAACATGTGTGCAAGCCTTCAGTGCATGCACACATGGTGTAAAAAAAAATCCGGCCTCCTCCTACCCCTTCAGCCGGCCATTCCATCTCCAGAATTGGTGCATTTTTAGGAGTATTATTACACCAATATTTCCTAACATCTAGTTTAAATATAGGATAGTACCTGCTGGCCCAGAATATCCAACGCTCCCGATTGCAAGTGCTGTCCATATCTTTCTTAAATTTGTTACTCCACGATCCAACAGGTGTGTAGCGCGCCAAGTTCCTCTTCATCCCTTGGAGGCACGTTCTTCTGGTACCAATATTAGTACACCATTCCTCTTCTACCTACAACAAATGACCCACTCTTTGCCCACAATATGGGAAAGAATGAGGGGCACAACGCCAATTCGAACTGGAAAACATTCTTTGTCTTAACGTGTAACAAACTTGTATGTATTCTGGACTATCAGACTGTAAAAAATGAATTTTACAACATGTGTGCAAGGCCTCAGTGCATGCACACATGGTGTTAAAAAAAATCCGGCCTCCTCCTACCCCTTCAGCCGGCCATTCCATCTCCAGAATTGGTGCATTTTTAGGAGTATTATTACACCAATATTTCCTAACATCTAGTTTAAAGTTAGGATAGTACCTGCTGGTCCAGAATATCCAACGCTCCCGATCGCAAGTCCTGTCCATACCTTTCTTAAATGTGTTACTCCACGATCCAACAGGTGTGTAGCGCGCCAAGTTCCTCTTCATCCCTTGGAGGCGCGTTCTTCTGGTACCAATATTAGTACACCATTCCTCTTCTACCTACAACAAATGACCCATTCTTTTCCCACAATTTGGGAAAGAATGAAGGGCACAACGCCAATTCGAACTGGAAAACATTCTTTGTCTTAACATGAACAAACTTGTTTGTATTCTGGACTATCAGGCTATAAAAAATAAATTGAACAACATGTGTGCAAGCCTTCAGTGCATGCACACATGGTGTTAAAAAAAATCCGGCCTCCTCCTACCCCTTCAGCCGGCCATTCCATCTCCAGAATTGGTGCATTTTTAGGAGTATTATTACACCAATATTTCCTAACATCTAGTTTAAATATAGGATAGTACCTGCTGGCCCAGAATATCCAACGCTCCCGATTGCAAGTGCTGTCCATATCTTTCTTAAATTTGTTACTCCACGATCCAACAGGTGTGTAGCGCGCCAAGTTCCTCTTCATCCCTTGGAGGCACGTTCTTCTGGTACCAATATTAGTACACCATTCCTCTTCTACCTACAACAAATGACCCACTCTTTGCCCACAATATGGGAAAGAATGAGGGGCACAACGCCAATTCGAATTGGAAAACATTCTTTGTCTTAACGTGTAACAAACTTGTATGTATTCTGGACTATTAGACTGTAAAAAATGAATTTAAAAAAACATGTGTGCAAGCCTTCAGGGCATGCACACATGGTGTTAAAAAAAATCCGGCCTCCTCCTACCCCTTCAGCCGGCCATTCCATCTCCATAAGTGGTGCATTTTTAGTATTATTACACCAATATTTGCTAACATCTAGTTTAAAGTTAGGATAGTACCTGCTGGTCCAGAATATCCAATGCTCCCGATCGCAAGTGCTGTCCATACCTTTCTTAAATGTGTTACTCCACGATCCAACAGGTGTGTAGCGCGCCAAGTTCCTCTTCATCCCTTGGAGGCACGTTCTTCTGGTACCAATATTAGTACACCATTCCTCTTCTACCTACAACAAATGACCCACTCTTTGCCCACAATATGGGAAAGAATGAGGGGCACAACGCCAATTCGAACTGGAAAACATTCTTTGTCTTAACGTGTAACAAACTTGTATGTATTCTGGACTATCAGACTGTAAAAAATAAATTGAACAACATGTGTGCAAGCCTTCAGTGCATGCACACATGGTGTTAAAAAAAATCCGGCCTCCTCCTACCCCTTCAGCCGGCCATTCCATCTCCAGAATTGGTGCATTTTTAGGAGTATTATTACACCAATATTTCCTAACATCTAGTTTAAATATAGGATAGTACCTGCTCGCCCAGAATATCCAACGCTCCCGATTGCAAGTGCTGTCCATATCTTTCTTAAATTTGTTACTCCACGATCCAACAGGTGTGTAGCGCGCCAAGTTCCTCTTCATCCCTTGGAGGCACGTTCTTCTGGTACCAATATTAGTACACCATTCCTCTTCTACCTACAACAAATGACCCACTCTTTGCCCACAATATGGGAAAGAATGAGGGGCACAACGCCAATTCGAACTGGAAAACATTCTTTGTCTTAACGTGTAACAAACTTGTATGTATTCTGGACTATTAGACTGTAAAAAATGAATTTAACAACATGTGTGCAAGGCTTCAGTGCATGCACACATGGTGTTAAAAAAAATCCGGCCTCCTCCTACCCCTTCAGCCGGCCATTCCATCTCCAGAATTGGTGCATTTTTAGGAGTATTATTACACCAATATTTCCTAACATCTAGTTTAAAGTTAGGATAGTACCTGCTGGTCCAGAATATCCAACGCTCCCGATCGCAAGTCCTGTCCATACCTTTCTTAAATGTGTTACTCCACGATCCAACAGGTGTGTAGCGCGCCAAGTTCCTCTTCATCCCTTGGAGGCGCGTTCTTCTGGTACCAATATTAGTACACCATTCCTCTTCTACCTACAACAAATGACCCATTCTTTTCCCACAATATGGGAAAGAATGAGGGGCACAACGCCAATTCGAACTGGAAAACATTCTTTGTCTTAATGTGTAACAAACTTGTATGTATTCTGGACTATTAGACTGTAAAAAATAAATTTAACAACATGTGTGCAAGCCTTCAGTGCATGCACACATGGTGTTAAAAAAAATCCGGCCTCCTCCTACCCCTTCAGCCGGCCATTCCATCTCCATAAGTGGTGCATTTTTAGTATTATTACACCAATATTTGCTAACATCTAGTTTAAAGTTAGGATAGTACCTGCTGGTCCAGAATATCCAACGCTCCCGATCGCAAGTCCTGTCCATACCTTTCTTAAATGTGTTACTCCACGATCCAACAGGTGTGTAGCGCGCCAAGTTCCTCTTCATCCCTTGGAGGCGCGTTCTTCTGGTACCAATATTAGTACACCATTCCTCTTCTACCTACAACAAATGACCCATTCTTTTCCCACAATTTGGGAAAGAATGAAGGGCACAACGCCAATTCGAACTGGAAAACATTCTTTGTCTTAACATGAACAAACTTGTTTGTATTCTGGACTATCAGGCTATAAAAAATAAATTGAACAACATGTGTGCAAGCCTTCAGTGCATGCACACATGGTGTTAAAAAAAATCCGGCCTCCTCCTACCCCTTCAGCCGGCCATTCCATCTCCAGAATTGGTGCATTTTTAGGAGTATTATTACACCAATATTTCCTAACATCTAGTTTAAATATAGGATAGTACCTGCTGGCCCAGAATATCCAACGCTCCCGATTGCAAGTGCTGTCCATATCTTTCTTAAATTTGTTACTCCACGATCCAACAGGTGTGTAGCGCGCCAAGTTCCTCTTCATCCCTTGGAGGCACGTTCTTCTGGTACCAATATTAGTACACCATTCCTCTTCTACCTACAACAAATGACCCACTCTTTGCCCACAATATGGGAAAGAATGAGGGGCACAACGCCAATTCGAACTGGAAAACATTCTTTGTCTTAACGTGTAACAAACTTGTATGTATTCTGGACTATTAGACTGTAAAAAATGAATTTAACAACATGTGTGCAAGGCTTCAGTGCATGCACACATGGTGTTAAAAAAAATCCGGCCTCCTCCTACCCCTTCAGCCGGCCATTCCATCTCCAGAATTGGTGCATTTTTAGGAGTATTATTACACCAATATTTCCTAACATCTAGTTTAAAGTTAGGATAGTACCTGCTGGTCCAGAATATCCAACGCTCCCGATCGCAAGTCCTGTCCATACCTTTCTTAAATGTGTTACTCCACGATCCAACAGGTGTGTAGCGCGCCAAGTTCCTCTTCATCCCTTGGAGGCGCGTTCTTCTGGTACCAATATTAGTACACCATTCCTCTTCTACCTACAACAAATGACCCACTCTTTGCCCACAATATGGGAAAGAATGAGGGGCACAACGCCAATTCGAACTGGAAAACATTCTTTGTCTTAACGTGTAACAAACTTGTATGTATTCTGGACTATTAGACTGTAAAAAATTAATTTAACAACATGTGTGCAAGCCTTCAGGGCATGCACACATGGTGTTAAAAAAAATCCGGCCTCCTCCTACCCCTTCAGCCGGCCATTCCATCTCCATAAGTGGTGCATTTTTAGTATTATTACACCAATATTTGCTAACATCTAGTTTAAAGTTAGGATAGTACCTGCTGGTCCAGAATATCCAATGCTCCCGATCGCAAGTGCTGTCCATACCTTTCTTAAATGTGTTACTCCACGATCCAACAGGTGTGTAGCGCGCCAAGTTCCTCTTCATCCCTTGGAGGCACGTTCTTCTGGTACCAATATTAGTACACCATTCCTCTTCTACCTACAACAAATGACCCACTCTTTGCCCACAATATGGGAAAGAATGAGGGGCACAACGCCAATTCGAACTGGAAAACATTCTTTGTCTTAATGTGTAACAAACTTGTATGTATTCTGGACTATCAGACTGTAAAAAATAAATTGAACAACATGTGTGCAAGCCTTCAGTGCATGCACACATGGTGTTAAAAAAAATCCGGCCTCCTCCTACCCCTTCAGCCGGCCATTCCATCTCCAGAATTGGTGCATTTTTAGGAGTATTATTACACCAATATTTCCTAACATCTAGTTTAAAGTTAGGATAGTACCTGCTGGTCCAGAATATCCAACGCTCCCGATCGCAAGTCCTGTCCATACCTTTCTTAAATGTGTTACTCCACGATCCAACAGGTGTGTAGCGCGCCAAGTTCCTCTTCATCCCTTGGAGGCGCGTTCTTCTGGTACCAATATTAGTACACCATTCCTCTTCTACCTACAACAAATGACCCACTCTTTGCCCACAATATGGGAAAGAATGAGGGGCACAACGCCAATTCGAACTGGAAAACATTCTTTGTCTTAACGTGTAACAAACTTGTATGTATTCTGGACTATTAGACTGTAAAAAATTAATTTAACAACATTTGTGCAAGCCTTCAGGGCATGCACACATGGTGTTAAAAAAAATCCGGCCTCCTCCTACCCCTTCAGCCGGCCATTCCATCTCCATAAGTGGTGCATTTTTAGTATTATTACACCAATATTTGCTAACATCTAGTTTAAAGTTAGGATAGTACCTGCTGGTCCAGAATATCCAATGCTCCCGATCGCAAGTGCTGTCCATACCTTTCTTAAATGTGTTACTCCACGATCCAACAGGTGTGTAGCGCGCCAAGTTCCTCTTCATCCCTTGGAGGCACGTTCTTCTGGTACCAATATTAGTACACCATTCCTCTTCTACCTACAACAAATGACCCACTCTTTGCCCACAATATGGGAAAGAATGAGGGGCACAACGCCAATTCGAACTGGAAAACATTCTTTGTCTTAACGTGTAACAAACTTGTATGTATTCTGGACTATCAGACTGTAAAAAATAAATTGAACAACATGTGTGCAAGCCTTCAGTGCATGCACACATGGTGTTAAAAAAAATCCGGCCTCCTCCTACCCCTTCAGCCGGCCATTCCATCTCCAGAATTGGTGCATTTTTAGGAGTATTATTACACCAATATTTCCTAACATCTAGTTTAAATATAGGATAGTACCTGCTGGCCCAGAATATCCAACGCTCCCGATTGCAAGTGCTGTCCATATCTTTCTTAAATTTGTTACTCCACGATCCAACAGGTGTGTAGCGCGCCAAGTTCCTCTTCATCCCTTGGAGGCGCGTTCTTCTGGTACCAATATTAGTACACCATTCCTCTTCTACCTACAACAAATGACCCATTCTTTTCCCACAATATGGGAAAGAATGAGGGGCACAACGCCAATTCGAACTGGAAAACATTCTTTGTCTTAATGTGTAACAAACTTGTATGTATTCTGGACTATTAGACTGTAAAAAATAAATTTAACAACATGTGTGCAAGCCTTCAGTGCATGCACACATGGTGTTAAAAAAAATCCGGCCTCCTCCTACCCCTTCAGCCGGCCATTCCATCTCCATAAGTGGTGCATTTTTAGTATTATTACACCAATATTTGCTAACATCTAGTTTAAAGTTAGGATAGTACCTGCTGGTCCAGAATATCCAATGCTCCCGATCGCAAGTGCTGTCCATACCTTTCTTAAATGTGTTACTCCAGGATCCAACAGGTGTGTAGCGCGCCAAGTTCCTCTTCATCCCTTGGATGCACATTCTTCTGGTACCAATATTAGTACACCATTCCTCTTCTACCTACAACAAATGACCCATTCTTTTCCCACAATTTGGGAAAGAATGAGGGGCACAATGCCAATTCGAACTGGAAAACATTCTTTGTCTTAACATGAACAAACTTGTATGTATTCTGGACTATCAGGCTATAAAAAATAAATTTAACAACATGTGTGCAAGCCTTCAGTGCATGCACACATGGTGTAAAAAAAAATCCGGCCTCCTCCTACCCCTTCAGCCGGCCATTCCATCTCCAGAATTGGTGCATTTTTAGGAGTATTATTACACCAATATTTCCTAACATCTAGTTTAAATATAGGATAGTACCTGCTGGCCCAGAATATCCAACGCTCCCGATTGCAAGTGCTGTCCATATCTTTCTTAAATTTGTTACTCCACGATCCAACAGGTGTGTAGCGCGCCAAGTTCCTCTTCATCCCTTGGAGGCACGTTCTTCTGGTACCAATATTAGTACACCATTCCTCTTCTACCTACAACAAATGACCCACTCTTTGCCCACAATATGGGAAAGAATGAGGGGCACAACGCCAATTCGAACTGGAAAACATTCTTTGTCTTAACGTGTAACAAACTTGTATGTATTCTGGACTATCAGACTGTAAAAAATGAATTTAACAACATGTGTGCAAGGCTTCAGTGCATGCACACATGGTGTTAAAAAAAATCCGGCCTCCTCCTACCCCTTCAGCCGGCCATTCCATCTCCAGAATTGGTGCATTTTTAGGAGTATTATTACACCAATATTTCCTAACATCTAGTTTAAAGTTAGGATAGTACCTGCTGGTCCAGAATATCCAACGCTCCCGATCGCAAGTCCTGTCCATACCTTTCTTAAATGTGTTACTCCACGATCCAACAGGTGTGTAGCGCGCCAAGTTCCTCTTCATCCCTTGGAGGCGCGTTCTTCTGGTACCAATATTAGTACACCATTCCTCTTCTACCTACAACAAATGACCCATTCTTTTCCCACAATTTGGGAAAGAATGAAGGGCACAACGCCAATTCGAACTGGAAAACATTCTTTGTCTTAACATGAACAAACTTGTATGTATTCTGGACTATCAGGCTATAAAAAATAAATTTAACAACATGTGTGCAAGCCTTCAGTGCATGCACACATGGTGTTAAAAAAAATCCGGCCTCCTCCTACCCCTTCAGCCGGCCATTCCATCTCCATAAGTGGTGCATTTTTAGTATTATTACACCAATATTTGCTAACATCTAGTTTAAAGTTAGGATAGTACCTGCTGGTCCAGAATATCCAATGCTCCCGATCGCAAGTGCTGTCCATACCTTTCTTAAATGTGTTACTCCACGATCCAACAGGAGTGTAGCGCGCCAAGTTCCTCTTCATCCCTTGGAGGCACGTTCTTCTGGTACCAATATTAGTACACCATTCCTCTTCTACCTACAACAAATGACCCACTCTTTGCCCACAATATGGGAAAGAATGAGGGGCACAACGCCAATTCGAACTGGAAAACATTCTTTGTCTTAACGTGTAACAAACTTGTATGTATTCTGGACTATCAGACTGTAAAAAATTAATTTAACAACATGTGTGCAAGGCTTCAGTGCATGCACACATGGTGTTAAAAAAAATCCGGCCTCCTCCTACCCCTTCAGCCGGCCATTCCATCTCCAGAATTGGTGCATTTTTAGGAGTATTATTACACCAATATTTCCTAACATCTAGTTTAAAGTTAGGATAGTACCTGCTGGTCCAGAATATCCAACGCTCCCGATCGCAAGTCCTGTCCATACCTTTCTTAAATGTGTTACTCCACGATCCAACAGGTGTGTAGCGCGCCAAGTTCCTCTTCATCCCTTGGAGGCGCGTTCTTCTGGTACCAATATTAGTACACCATTCCTCTTCTACCTACAACAAATGACCCATTCTTTTCCCACAATTTGGGAAAGAATGAAGGGCACAACGCCAATTCGAACTGGAAAACATTCTTTGTCTTAACATGAACAAACTTGTATGTATTCTGGACTATCGGGCTATAAAAAATAAATTTAACAACATGTGTGCAAGCCTTCAGTGCATGCACACATGGTGTTAAAAAAAAATCCGGCCTCCTCCTACCCCTTCAGCCGGCCATTCCATCTCCAGAATTGGTGCATTTTTAGGAGTATTATTACACCAATATTTCCTAACATCTAGTTTAAATATAGGATAGTACCTGCTGGCCCAGAATATCCAACGCTCCTGATTGCAAGTGCTGTCCATATCTTTCTTAAATTTGTTACTCCACGATCCAACAGGTGTGTAGCGCGCCAAGTTCCTCTTCATCCCTTGGAGGCACGTTCTTCTGGTACCAATATTAGTACACCATTCCTCTTCTACCTACAACAAATGACCCACTCTTTGCCCACAATATGGGAAAGAATGAGGGGCACAACGCCAATTCGAACTGGAAAACATTCTTTGTCTTAACGTGTAACAAACTTGTATGTATTCTGGACTATTAGACTGTAAAAAATTAATTTAACAACATGTGTGCAAGCCTTCAGGGCATGCACACATGGTGTTAAAAAAAATCCGGCCTCCTCCTACCCCTTCAGCCGGCCATTCCATCTCCATAAGTGGTGCATTTTTAGTATTATTACACCAATATTTGCTAACATCTAGTTTAAAGTTAGGATAGTACCTGCTGGTCCAGAATATCCAATGCTCCCGATCGCAAGTGCTGTCCATAACTTTCTTAAATGTGTTACTCCAGGATCCAACAGGTGTGTAGCGCGCCAAGTTCCTCTTCATCCCTTGGAGGCACGTTCTTCTGGTACCAATATTAGTACACCATTCCTCTTCTACCTACAACAAATGACCCACTCTTTGCCCACAATATGGGAAAGAATGAGGGGCACAACGCCAATTCGAACTGGAAAACATTCTTTGTCTTAACGTGTAACAAACTTGTATGTATTCTGGACTATCAGACTGTAAAAAATGAATTTAACAACATGTGTGCAAGGCTTCAGTGCATGCACACATGGTGTTAAAAAAAATCCGGCCTCCTCCTACCCCTTCAGCCGGCCATTCCATCTCCAGAATTGGTGCATTTTTAGGAGTATTATTACACCAATATTTCCTAACATCTAGTTTAAAGTTAGGATAGTACCTGCTGGTCCAGAATATCCAACGCTCCCGATAGCAAGTCCTGTCCATACCTTTCTTAAATGTGTTACTCCACGATCCAACAGGTGTGTAGCGCGCCAAGTTCCTCTTCATCCCTTGGAGGCGCGTTCTTCTGGTACCAATATTAGTACACCATTCCTCTTCTACCTACAACAAATGACCCATTCTTTTCCCACAATTTGGGAAAGAATGAGGGGCACAATGCCAATTCGAACTGGAAAACATTCTTTGTCTTAACATGAACAAACTTGTATGTATTCTGGACTATCAGGCTATAAAAAATAAATTTAACAACATGTGTGCAAGCCTTCAGTGCATGCACACATGGTGTAAAAAAAAATCCGGCCTCCTCCTACCCCTTCAGCCGGCCATTCCATCTCCAGAATTGGTGCATTTTTAGGAGTATTATTACACCAATATTTCCTAACATCTAGTTTAAATATAGGATAGTACCTGCTGGCCCAGAATATCCAACGCTCCCGATTGCAAGTGCTGTCCATATCTTTCTTAAATTTGTTACTCCACGATCCAACAGGTGTGTAGCGCGCCAAGTTCCTCTTCATCCCTTGGAGGCACGTTCTTCTGGTACCAATATTAGTACACCATTCCTCTTCTACCTACAACAAATGACCCACTCTTTGCCCACAATATGGGAAAGAATGAGGGGCACAACGCCAATTCGAACTGGAAAACATTCTTTGTCTTAACGTGTAACAAACTTGTATGTATTCTGGACTATCAGACTGTAAAAAATGAATTTAACAACATGTGTGCAAGGCTTCAGTGCATGCACACATGGTGTTAAAAAAAATCCGGCCTCCTCCTACCCCTTCAGCCGGCCATTCCATCTCCAGAATTGGTGCATTTTTAGGAGTATTATTACACCAATATTTCCTAACATCTAGTTTAAAGTTAGGATAGTACCTGCTGGTCCAGAATATCCAACGCTCCCGATCGCAAGTCCTGTCCATACCTTTCTTAAATGTGTTACTCCACGATCCAACAGGTGTGTAGCGCGCCAAGTTCCTCTTCATCCCTTGGAGGCGCGTTCTTCTGGTACCAATATTAGTACACCATTCCTCTTCTACCTACAACAAATGACCCATTCTTTTCCCACAATTTGGGAAAGAATGAAGGGCACAACGCCAATTCGAACTGGAAAACATTCTTTGTCTTAACATGAACAAACTTGTATGTATTCTGGACTATCGGGCTATAAAAAATAAATTGAACAACATGTGTGCAAGCCTTCAGTGCATGCACACATGGTGTTAAAAAAAATCCGGCCTCCTCCTACCCCTTCAGCCGGCCATTCCATCTCCAGAATTGGTGCATTTTTAGGAGTATTATTACACCAATATTTCCTAACATCTAGTTTAAATATAGGATAGTACCTGCTGGCCCAGAATATCCAACGCTCCCGATTGCAAGTGCTGTCCATATCTTTCTTAAATTTGTTACTCCACGATCCAACAGGTGTGTAGCGCGCCAAGTTCCTCTTCATCCCTTGGAGGCACGTTCTTCTGGTACCAATATTAGTACACCATTCCTCTTCTACCTACAACAAATGACCCACTCTTTGCCCACAATATGGGAAAGAATGAGGGGCACAACGCCAATTCGAACTGGAAAACATTCTTTGTCTTAACGTGTAACAAACTTGTATGTATTCTGGACTATTAGACTGTAAAAAATTAATTTAACAACATGTGTGCAAGCCTTCAGGGCATGCACACATGGTGTTAAAAAAAATCCGGCCTCCTCCTACCCCTTCAGCCGGCCATTCCATCTCCATAAGTGGTGCATTTTTAGTATTATTACACCAATATTTGCTAACATCTAGTTTAAAGTTAGGATAGTACCTGCTGGTCCAGAATATCCAATGCTCCCGATCGCAAGTGCTGTCCATACCTTTCTTAAATGTGTTACTCCAGGATCCAACAGGTGTGTAGCGCGCCAAGTTCCTCTTCATCCCTTGGAGGCACGTTCTTCTGGTACCAATATTAGTACACCATTCCTCTTCTACCTACAACAAATGACCCACTCTTTGCCCACAATATGGGAAAGAATGAGGGGCACAACGCCAATTCGAACTGGAAAACATTCTTTGTCTTAACGTGTAACAAACTTGTATGTATTCTGGACTATCAGACTGTAAAAAATGAATTTAACAACATGTGTGCAAGGCTTCAGTGCATGCACACATGGTGTTAAAAAAAATCCGGACTCCTCCTACCCCTTCAGCCGGCCATTCCATCTCCAGAATTGGTGCATTTTTAGGAGTATTATTACACCAATATTTCCTAACATCTAGTTTAAAGTTAGGATAGTACCTGCTGGTCCAGAATATCCAACGCTCCCGATCGCAAGTCCTGTCCATACCTTTCTTAAATGTGTTACTCCACGATCCAACAGGTGTGTAGCGCGCCAAGTTCCTCTTCATCCCTTGGAGGCGCGTTCTTCTGGTACCAATATTAGTACACCATTCCTCTTCTACCTACAACAAATGACCCATTCTTTTCCCACAATTTGGGAAAGAATGAGGGGCACAATGCCAATTCGAACTGGAAAACATTCTTTGTCTTAACATGAACAAACTTGTATGTATTCTGGACTATCAGGCTATAAAAAATAAATTTAACAACATGTGTGCAAGCCTTCAGTGCATGCACACATGGTGTAAAAAAAAATCCGGCCTCCTCCTACCCCTTCAGCCGGCCATTCCATCTCCAGAATTGGTGCATTTTTAGGAGTATTATTACACCAATATTTCCTAACATCTAGTTTAAATATAGGATAGTACCTGCTGGCCCAGAATATCCAACGCTCCCGATTGCAAGTGCTGTCCATATCTTTCTTAAATTTGTTACTCCACGATCCAACAGGTGTGTAGCGCGCCAAGTTCCTCTTCATCCCTTGGAGGCACGTTCTTCTGGTACCAATATTAGTACACCATTCCTCTTCTATCTACAACAAATGACCCACTCTTTGCCCACAATATGGGAAAGAATGAGGGGCACAACGCCAATTCGAACTGGAAAACATTCTTTGTCTTAACGTGTAACAAACTTGTATGTATTCTGGACTATCAGACTGTAAAAAATGAATTTAACAACATGTGTGCAAGGCTTCAGTGCATGCACACATGGTGTTAAAAAAAATCCGGCCTCCTCCTACCCCTTCAGCCGGCCATTCCATCTCCAGAATTGGTGCATTTTTAGGAGTATTATTACACCAATATTTCCTAACATCTAGTTTAAAGTTAGGATAGTACCTGCTGGTCCAGAATATCCAACGCTCCCGATCGCAAGTCCTGTCCATACCTTTCTTAAATGTGTTACTCCACGATCCAACAGGTGTGTAGCGCGCCAAGTTCCTCTTCATCCCTTGGAGGCGCGTTCTTCTGGTACCAATATTAGTACACCATTCCTCTTCTACCTACAACAAATGACCCATTCTTTTCCCACAATTTGGGAAAGAATGAAGGGCACAACGCCAATTCGAACTGGAAAACATTCTTTGTCTTAACATGAACAAACTTGTATGTATTCTGGACTATCAGGCTATAAAAAATAAATTTAACAACATGTGTGCAAGCCTTCAGTGCATGCACACATGGTGTTAAAAAAAATCCGGCCTCCTCCTACCCCTTCAGCCGGCCATTCCATCTCCAGAATTGGTGCATTTTTAGGAGTATTATTACACCAATATTTCCTAACATCTAGTTTAAAGTTAGGATAGTACCTGCTGGTCCAGAATATCCAATGCTCCCGATCGCAAGTGCTGTCCATACCTTTCTTAAATGTGTTACTCCACGATCCAACAGGTGTGTAGCGCGCCAAGTTCCTCTTCATCCCTTGGAGGCACGTTCTTCTGGTACCAATATTAGTACACCATTCCTCTTCTACCTACAACAAATGACCCACTCTTTGCCCACAATATGGGAAAGAATGAGGGGCACAACGCCAATTCGAACTGGAAAACATTCTTTGTCTTAACGTGTAACAAACTTGTATGTATTCTGGACTATCAGACTGTAAAAAATGAATTTAACAACATGTGTGCAAGGCTTCAGTGCATGCACACATGGTGTTAAAAAAAATCCGGCCTCCTCCTACCCCTTCAGCCGGCCATTCCATCTCCAGAATTGGTGCATTTTTAGGAGTATTATTACACCAATATTTCCTAACATCTAGTTTAAAGATAGGATAGTACCTGCTGATCCAGAATATCCAATGCTCCCGATCGCAAGTGCTGTCCATACCTTTCTTAAATGTGTTACTCCAGGATCCAACAGGTGTGTAGCGCGCCAAGTTCCTCTTCATCCCTTGGAGGCACGTTCTTCTGGTACCAATATTAGTACACCATTCCTCTTCTACCTACAACAAATGACCCACTCTTTGCCCACAATATGGGAAAGAATGAGGGACACAACGCCAATTCGAACTGGAAAACATTATTTGTCTTAACGTGTAACAAACTTGTATGTATTCTGGACTATTAGACTGTCCATACCTTTCTTAAATGTGTTACTCCACGATCCAACAGGTGTGTAGCGCGCCAAGTTCCTCTTCATCCCTTGGAGGCGCGTTCTTCTGGTACCAATATTAGTACACCATTCCTCTTCTACCTACAACAAATGACCCATTCTTTTCCCACAATTTGGGAAAGAATGAGGGGCACAACGCCAATTCGAACTGGAAAACATTCTTTGTCTTAACATGAACAAACTTGTATGTATTCTGGACAATCAGGCTATAAAAAATAAATTTAACAACATGTGTGCAAGCCTTCAGTGCATGCACACATGGTGTTAAAAAAAATCCGGCCTCCTCCTACCCCTTCAGCCGGCCATTCCATCTCCAGAATTGGTGCATTTTTAGGAGTATTATTACACCAATATTTCCTAACATCTAGTTTAAATATAGGATAGTACCTGCTGGCCCAGAATATCCAACGCTCCCGATTGCAAGTGCTGTCCATATCTTTCTTAAATTTGTTACTCCACGATCCAACAGGTGTGTAGCGCGCCAAGTTCCTCTTCATCCCTTGGAGGCACGTTCTTCTGGTACCAATATTAGTACACCATTCCTCTTCTACCTACAACAAATGACCCACTCTTTGCCAACAATATGGGAAAGAAAGAGGGGCACATTGCCAATTCGAACTGGAAAACATTCTTTGTCTTAACGTGTGACAAACTTGTATGTATTCTGGACTATTAGACTGTAAAAAATTAATTTAACAACATGTGTGCAAGGCTTCAGTGCATGCACACATGGTGTTAAAAAAAATCCGGCCTCCTCCTACCCCTTCAGCCGGCCATTCCATTTCCAGAATTGGTGCATTTCTAGGAGTATTATTACACCAATATTTCCTAACATCTAGTTTAAAGATAGGATAGTACCTGCTGATCCAGAATATCCAATGCTCCCGATCGCAAGTGCTGTCCATACCTTTCTTAAATGTGTTACTCCAGGATCCAACAGGTGTGTAGCGCGCCAAGTTCCTCTTTATCCCTTGGAGGCACGTTCTTCTGGTACCAATATTAGTACACCATTCCTCTTCTACCTACAACAAATGACCCACTCTTTGCCCACAATATGGGAAAGAATGAGAGGCACAACGCCAATTCGAACTGGAAAACATTCTTTGTCTTAACGTGTAACAAACTTGTATGTATTCTGGACTATTAGACTGTCCATACCTTTCTTAAATGTGTTACTCCAGGATCCAACAGGTGTGTAGCGAGCTAAGTTCCTCTTCATCCCTTGGAGGCACGTTCTTCTGGTACCAATATTAGTACACCATTCCTCTTCTACCTACAACAAATTACCCACTCTTTGCCCACAATATGGGAAAGAATGAGGGGCACAACGCCAATTCGAACTGGAAAACATTCTTTGTCTTAACGTGTAACAAACTTGTATGTATTCTGGACTATTAGACTGTAAAAAATTAATTTAACAACATGTGTGCAAGGCTTCAGTGCATGCACACATGGTGTTAAAAAAAATCCGGCCTCCTCCTACCCCTTCAGCCGGCCATTCCATCTCCAGAATTGGTGCATTTTTAGGAGTATTATTACACAAATATTTAGTAACATCTAGTTTAAAGATAGGGTAGTACTTGCTGGTCCAGAATATCCAACGATCCCGTTCACAATTGCTGTCCATACCTTTCCTAAATGTGTTACTCCACGATCCAACAGGTGTGTAGCGCGCCGTGTTCCTCTTTATCCCTTGGAGGTGCGTTCTTCTGGTACCAATATTAGTACACCATTCCTCTTCTACATACAACAAATGACCCATTCTTTGTCCACAATATGGGAAAGAATGAGGGCACAACGCCAATTCGAACTGGAAAACATTCTTTGTCTTAACGTGTGACAAACTTGTATGTATTCTGGACTATCAGGCTATAAAAAATGAATTTAACAACATGTATGCAAGCCTTCAGTGCATGCACACATGGTGTTAAAAAAAATCCGGCCTCCTCCTACCCCTTCAGCCGGCCATTCCATCTCCATAAGTGGTGCATTTTTAGTATTATTACACCAATATTTGCTAACATCTAGTTTAAAGTTAGGATAGTACCTGCTGGTCCAGAATATCCAATGCTCCCGATCGCAAGTCCTGTCCATACCTTTCTTAAATGTGTTACTCCAGGATCCAACAGGTGTGTAGCGCGCCAAGTTCCTCTTCATCCCTTGGATGCACGTTCTTCTGGTACCAATATTAGTACACCATTCCTCTTCTACCTACAACAAATGACCCATTCTTTGCCCACAATATGGGAAAGAATTAGGGGCACAACGCCAATTCGAACTGGAAAACATTCTTTGTCTTAACATGAACAAACTTGTATGTATTCTGGACTATCAGGCTATAAAAAGTAAATTTAACAACATGTGTGCAAGCCTTCAGTGCATGCACACATGGTGTTAAACAAAATCCGGCCTCCTCCTACCCCTTCAGCCGGCCATTCCATCTCCAGAATTGGTGCATTTTTAGGAGTATTATTACACCAATATTTCCTAACATCTAGTTTAAAGTTAGGATAGTACCTGCTGGTCCAGAATATCCAACGCTCCCGATCGCAAGTCCTGTCCATACCTTTCTTAAATGTGTTACTCCACGATCCAACAGGTGTGTAGCGCGCCAAGTTCCTCTTCATCCCTTGGAGGCGCGTTCTTCTGGTACCAATATTAGTACACCATTCCTCTTCTACCTACAACAAATGACCCATTCTTTTCCCACAATTTGGGAAAGAATGAAGGGCACAACGCCAATTCGAACTGGAAAACATTCTTTGTCTTAACATGAACAAACTTGTATGTATTCTGGACTATCAGGCTATAAAACATAAATTTAACAACATGTGTGCAAGCCTTCAGTGCATGCACACATGGTGTTAAAAAAAATCCGGCCTCCTCCTACCCCTTCAGCCGGCCATTCCATCTCCATAAGTGGTGCATTTTTAGTATTATTACACCAATATTTGCTAACATCTAGTTTAAAGTTAGGATAGTACCTGCTGGTCCAGAATATCCAATGCTCCCGATCGCAAGTGCTGTCCATACCTTTCTTAAATGTGTTACTCCAGGATCCAACAGGTGTGTAGCGCGCCAAGTTCCACTTCATCCCTTGGATACACATTCTTCTGGTACCAATATTAGTACACCATTCCTCTTCTACCTACAACAAATGACCCATTCTTTGCCCACAATATGGGAAAGAATGAGGGGCACAACGCCAATTCGAACTGGAAAACATTCTTTGTCTTAACATGAACAAACTTGTATGTATTCTGGACTATCAGGCTATAAAAAATAAATTTAACAACATGTGTGAAAGCCTTCAGTGCATGCACACATGGTGTTAAACAAAATCCGGCCTCCTCCTACCCCTTCAGCCGGCCATTCCATCTCCAGAATTGGTGCATTTTTAGGAGTATTATTACACCAATATTTCCTAACATCTAGTTTAAAGTTAGGATAGTACCTGCTGGCCCAGAATATCCAACGCTCCCGATCGCAAGTCCTGTCCATACCTTTCTTAAATGTGTTACTCCACGATCCAACAGGTGTGTAGCGCGCCAAGTTCCTCTTCATCCCTTGGAGGCGCGTTCTTCTGGTACCAATATTAGTACACCATTCCTCTTCTACCTTCAACAAATGACCCATTCTTTTCCCACAATTTGGGAAAGAATGAGGGGCACAACGCCAATTCGAACTGGAAAACATTCTTTGTCTTAACATGAACAAACTTGTATGTATTCTGGACTATCGGGCTATAAAAAATAAATTTAACAACATGTGTGCAAGCCTTCAGTGCATGCACACATGGTGTTAAAAAAAATCCGGCCTCCTCCTACCCCTTCAGCCGGCCATTCCATCTCCATAAGTGGTGCATTTTTAGTATTATTACACCAATATTTGCTAACATCTAGTTTAAAGTTAGGATAGTACCTGCTGGTCCAGAATATCCAATGCTCCCGATCGCAAGTGCTGTCCATACCTTTCTTAAATGTGTTACTCCAGGATCCAACAGGTGTGTAGCGCGCCAAGTTCCTCTTCATCCCTTGGATACACATTCTTCTGGTACCAATATTAGTACACCATTCCTCTTCTACCTACAACAAATGACCCACTCTTTGCCCACAACATGGGAAAGAATGAGGGGCACAACGCCAATTCGAACTGGAAAACATTCTTTGTCTTAACGTGTAACAAACTTGTATGTATTCTGGACTATTAGACTGTAAAAAATGAATTTAACAACATGTGTGCAAGGCTTCAGTGCATGCACACATGGTGTTAAAAAAAATCCGGCCTCCTCCTACCCCTTCAGCCGGCCATTCCATCTCCAGAATTGGTGCATTTTTAGGAGTATTATTACACCAATATTTCCTAACATCTAGTTTAAAGTTAGGATAGTACCTGCTGGTCCAGAATATCCAACGCTCCCGATCGCAAGTCCTGTCCATACCTTTCTTAAATGTGTTACTCCACGATCCAACAGGTGTGTAGCGCGCCAAGTTCCTCTTCATCCCTTGGAGGCGCGTTCTTCTGGTACCAATATTAGTACACCATTCCTCTTCTACCTACAACAAATGACCCATTCTTTTCCCACAATATGGGAAAGAATGAGGGGCACAACGCCAATTCGAACTGGAAAACATTCTTTGTCTTAACGTGTAACAAACTTGTATGTATTCTGGACTATTAGACTGTAAAAAATAAATGTAACAACATGTGTGCAAGCCTTCAGTGCATGCACACATGGTGTTAAAAAAAATCCGGCCTCCTCCTACCCCTTCAGCCGGCCATTCCATCTCCATAAGTGGTGCATTTTTAGTATTATTACACCAATATTTGCTAACATCTAGTTTAAAGTTAGGATAGTACCTGCTGGTCCAGAATATCCAATGCTCCCGATCGCAAGTGCTGTCCATACCTTTCTTAAATGTGTTACTCCAGGATCCAACAGGTGTGTAGCGCGCCAAGTTCCTCTTCATCCCTTGGATGCACATTCTTCTGGTACCAATATTAGTACACCATTCCTCTTCTACCTACAACAAATGACCCATTCTTTTCCCACAATTTGGGAAAGAATGAGGGGCACAACGCCAATTCGAACTGGAAAACATTCTTTGTCTTAACATGAACAAACTTGTATGTATTCTGGACTATCAGGCTATAAAAAATAAATTTAACAACATGTGTGCAAGCCTTCAGTGCATGCACACATGGTGTAAAAAAAAATCCGGCCTCCTCCTACCCCTTCAGCCGGCCATTCCATCTCCAGAATTGGTGCATTTTTAGGAGTATTATTACACCAATATTTCCTAACATCTAGTTTAAATATAGGATAGTACCTGCTGGCCCAGAATATCCAACGCTCCCGATTGCAAGTGCTGTCCATATCTTTCTTAAATTTGTTACTCCACGATCCAACAGGTGTGTAGCGCGCCAAGTTCCTCTTCATCCCTTGGAGGCACGTTCTTCTGGTACCAATATTAGTACACCATTCCTCTTCTACCTACAACAAATGACCCACTCTTTGCCCACAATATGGGAAAGAATGAGGGGCACAACGCCAATTCGAACTGGAAAACATTCTTTGTCTTAACGTGTAACAAACTTGTATGTATTCTGGACTATCAGACTGTAAAAAATGAATTTAACAACATGTGTGCAAGGCCTCAGTGCATGCACACATGGTGTTAAAAAAAATCCGGCCTCCTCCTACCCCTTCAGCCGGCCATTCCATCTCCAGAATTGGTGCATTTTTAGGAGTATTATTACACCAATATTTCCTAACATCTAGTTTAAAGTTAGGATAGTACCTGCTGGTCCAGAATATCCAACGCTCCCGATCGCAAGTCCTGTCCATACCTTTCTTAAATGTGTTACTCCACGATCCAACAGGTGTGTAGCGCGCCAAGTTCCTCTTCATCCCTTGGAGGCGCATTCTTCTGGTACCAATATTAGTACACCATTCCTCTTCTACCTACAACAAATGACCCATTCTTTTCCCACAATTTGGGAAAGAATGAAGGGCACAACGCCAATTCGAACTGGAAAACATTCTTTGTCTTAACATGAACAAACTTGTATGTATTCTGGACTATCAGGCTATAAAAAATAAATTGAACAACATGTGTGCAAGCCTTCAGTGCATGCACACATGGTGTTAAAAAAAATCCGGCCTCCTCCTACCCCTTCAGCCGGCCATTCCATCTCCATAAGTGGTGCATTTTTAGTATTATTACACCAATATTTGCTAACATCTAGTTTAAAGTTAGGATAGTACCTGCTGGTCCAGAATATCCAATGCTCCCGATCGCAAGTGCTGTCCATACCTTTCTTAAATGTGTTACTCCAGGATCCAACAGGTGTGTAGCGCGCCAAGTTCCTCTTCATCCCTTGGAGGCACGTTCTTCTGGTACCAATATTAGTACACCATTCCTCTTCTACCTACAACAAATGACCCACTCTTTGCCCACAATATGGGAAAGAATGAGGGGCACAACGCCAATTCGAACTGGAAAACATTCTTTGTCTTAACGTGTAACAAACTTGTATGTATTCTGGACTATCAGACTGTAAAAAATGAATTTAACAACATGTGTGCAAGGCTTCAGTGCATGCACACATGGTGTTAAAAAAAATCCGGACTCCTCCTACCCCTTCAGCCGGCCATTCCATCTCCAGAATTGGTGCATTTTTAGGAGTATTATTACACCAATATTTCCTAACATCTAGTTTAAAGTTAGGATAGTACCTGCTGGTCCAGAATATCCAACGCTCCCGATCGCAAGTCCTGTCCATACCTTTCTTAAATGTGTTACTCCACGATCCAACAGGTGTGTAGCGCGCCAAGTTCCTCTTCATCCCTTGGAGGCGCGTTCTTCTGGTACCAATATTAGTACACCATTCCTCTTCTACCTACAACAAATGACCCATTCTTTTCCCACAATTTGGGAAAGAATGAGGGGCACAATGCCAATTCGAACTGGAAAACATTCTTTGTCTTAACATGAACAAACTTGTATGTATTCTGGACTATCAGGCTATAAAAAATAAATTTAACAACATGTGTGCAAGCCTTCAGTGCATGCACACATGGTGTAAAAAAAAATCCGGCCTCCTCCTACCCCTTCAGCCGGCCATTCCATCTCCAGAATTGGTGCATTTTTAGGAGTATTATTACACCAATATTTCCTAACATCTAGTTTAAATATAGGATAGTACCTGCTGGCCCAGAATATCCAACGCTCCCGATTGCAAGTGCTGTCCATATCTTTCTTAAATTTGTTACTCCACGATCCAACAGGTGTGTAGCGCGCCAAGTTCCTCTTCATCCCTTGGAGGCACGTTCTTCTGGTACCAATATTAGTACACCATTCCTCTTCTATCTACAACAAATGACCCACTCTTTGCCCACAATATGGGAAAGAATGAGGGGCACAACGCCAATTCGAACTGGAAAACATTCTTTGTCTTAACGTGTAACAAACTTGTATGTATTCTGGACTATCAGACTGTAAAAAATGAATTTAACAACATGTGTGCAAGGCTTCAGTGCATGCACACATGGTGTTAAAAAAAATCCGGCCTCCTCCTACCCCTTCAGCCGGCCATTCCATCTCCAGAATTGGTGCATTTTTAGGAGTATTATTACACCAATATTTCCTAACATCTAGTTTAAAGTTAGGATAGTACCTGCTGGTCCAGAATATCCAACGCTCCCGATCGCAAGTCCTGTCCATACCTTTCTTAAATGTGTTACTCCACGATCCAACAGGTGTGTAGCGCGCCAAGTTCCTCTTCATCCCTTGGAGGCGCGTTCTTCTGGTACCAATATTAGTACACCATTCCTCTTCTACCTACAACAAATGACCCATTCTTTTCCCACAATTTGGGAAAGAATGAAGGGCACAACGCCAATTCGAACTGGAAAACATTCTTTGTCTTAACATGAACAAACTTGTATGTATTCTGGACTATCAGGCTATAAAAAATAAATTTAACAACATGTGTGCAAGCCTTCAGTGCATGCACACATGGTGTTAAAAAAAATCCGGCCTCCTCCTACCCCTTCAGCCGGCCATTCCATCTCCAGAATTGGTGCATTTTTAGGAGTATTATTACACCAATATTTCCTAACATCTAGTTTAAAGTTAGGATAGTACCTGCTGGTCCAGAATATCCAATGCTCCCGATCGCAAGTGCTGTCCATACCTTTCTTAAATGTGTTACTCCACGATCCAACAGGTGTGTAGCGCGCCAAGTTCCTCTTCATCCCTTGGAGGCACGTTCTTCTGGTACCAATATTAGTACACCATTCCTCTTCTACCTACAACAAATGACCCACTCTTTGCCCACAATATGGGAAAGAATGAGGGGCACAACGCCAATTCGAACTGGAAAACATTCTTTGTCTTAACGTGTAACAAACTTGTATGTATTCTGGACTATCAGACTGTAAAAAATGAATTTAACAACATGTGTGCAAGGCTTCAGTGCATGCACACATGGTGTTAAAAAAAATCCGGCCTCCTCCTACCCCTTCAGCCGGCCATTCCATCTCCAGAATTGGTGCATTTTTAGGAGTATTATTACACCAATATTTCCTAACATCTAGTTTAAAGATAGGATAGTACCTGCTGATCCAGAATATCCAATGCTCCCGATCGCAAGTGCTGTCCATACCTTTCTTAAATGTGTTACTCCAGGATCCAACAGGTGTGTAGCGCGCCAAGTTCCTCTTCATCCCTTGGAGGCACGTTCTTCTGGTACCAATATTAGTACACCATTCCTCTTCTACCTACAACAAATGACCCACTCTTTGCCCACAATATGGGAAAGAATGAGGGACACAACGCCAATTCGAACTGGAAAACATTATTTGTCTTAACGTGTAACAAACTTGTATGTATTCTGGACTATTAGACTGTCCATACCTTTCTTAAATGTGTTACTCCACGATCCAACAGGTGTGTAGCGCGCCAAGTTCCTCTTCATCCCTTGGAGGCGCGTTCTTCTGGTACCAATATTAGTACACCATTCCTCTTCTACCTACAACAAATGACCCATTCTTTTCCCACAATTTGGGAAAGAATGAGGGGCACAACGCCAATTCGAACTGGAAAACATTCTTTGTCTTAACATGAACAAACTTGTATGTATTCTGGACAATCAGGCTATAAAAAATAAATTTAACAACATGTGTGCAAGCCTTCAGTGCATGCACACATGGTGTTAAAAAAAATCCGGCCTCCTCCTACCCCTTCAGCCGGCCATTCCATCTCCAGAATTGGTGCATTTTTAGGAGTATTATTACACCAATATTTCCTAACATCTAGTTTAAATATAGGATAGTACCTGCTGGCCCAGAATATCCAACGCTCCCGATTGCAAGTGCTGTCCATATCTTTCTTAAATTTGTTACTCCACGATCCAACAGGTGTGTAGCGCGCCAAGTTCCTCTTCATCCCTTGGAGGCACGTTCTTCTGGTACCAATATTAGTACACCATTCCTCTTCTACCTACAACAAATGACCCACTCTTTGCCAACAATATGGGAAAGAAAGAGGGGCACATTGCCAATTCGAACTGGAAAACATTCTTTGTCTTAACGTGTGACAAACTTGTATGTATTCTGGACTATTAGACTGTAAAAAATTAATTTAACAACATGTGTGCAAGGCTTCAGTGCATGCACACATGGTGTTAAAAAAAATCCGGCCTCCTCCTACCCCTTCAGCCGGCCATTCCATTTCCAGAATTGGTGCATTTCTAGGAGTATTATTACACCAATATTTCCTAACATCTAGTTTAAAGATAGGATAGTACCTGCTGATCCAGAATATCCAATGCTCCCGATCGCAAGTGCTGTCCATACCTTTCTTAAATGTGTTACTCCAGGATCCAACAGGTGTGTAGCGCGCCAAGTTCCTCTTTATCCCTTGGAGGCACGTTCTTCTGGTACCAATATTAGTACACCATTCCTCTTCTACCTACAACAAATGACCCACTCTTTGCCCACAATATGGGAAAGAATGAGAGGCACAACGCCAATTCGAACTGGAAAACATTCTTTGTCTTAACGTGTAACAAACTTGTATGTATTCTGGACTATTAGACTGTCCATACCTTTCTTAAATGTGTTACTCCAGGATCCAACAGGTGTGTAGCGAGCTAAGTTCCTCTTCATCCCTTGGAGGCACGTTCTTCTGGTACCAATATTAGTACACCATTCCTCTTCTACCTACAACAAATTACCCACTCTTTGCCCACAATATGGGAAAGAATGAGGGGCACAACGCCAATTCGAACTGGAAAACATTCTTTGTCTTAACGTGTAACAAACTTGTATGTATTCTGGACTATTAGACTGTAAAAAATTAATTTAACAACATGTGTGCAAGGCTTCAGTGCATGCACACATGGTGTTAAAAAAAATCCGGCCTCCTCCTACCCCTTCAGCCGGCCATTCCATCTCCAGAATTGGTGCATTTTTAGGAGTATTATTACACAAATATTTAGTAACATCTAGTTTAAAGATAGGGTAGTACTTGCTGGTCCAGAATATCCAACGATCCCGTTCACAATTGCTGTCCATACCTTTCCTAAATGTGTTACTCCACGATCCAACAGGTGTGTAGCGCGCCGTGTTCCTCTTTATCCCTTGGAGGTGCGTTCTTCTGGTACCAATATTAGTACACCATTCCTCTTCTACATACAACAAATGACCCATTCTTTGTCCACAATATGGGAAAGAATGAGGGCACAACGCCAATTCGAACTGGAAAACATTCTTTGTCTTAACGTGTGACAAACTTGTATGTATTCTGGACTATCAGGCTATAAAAAATGAATTTAACAACATGTATGCAAGCCTTCAGTGCATGCACACATGGTGTTAAAAAAAATCCGGCCTCCTCCTACCCCTTCAGCCGGCCATTCCATCTCCATAAGTGGTGCATTTTTAGTATTATTACACCAATATTTGCTAACATCTAGTTTAAAGTTAGGATAGTACCTGCTGGTCCAGAATATCCAATGCTCCCGATCGCAAGTCCTGTCCATACCTTTCTTAAATGTGTTACTCCAGGATCCAACAGGTGTGTAGCGCGCCAAGTTCCTCTTCATCCCTTGGATGCACGTTCTTCTGGTACCAATATTAGTACACCATTCCTCTTCTACCTACAACAAATGACCCATTCTTTGCCCACAATATGGGAAAGAATTAGGGGCACAACGCCAATTCGAACTGGAAAACATTCTTTGTCTTAACATGAACAAACTTGTATGTATTCTGGACTATCAGGCTATAAAAAGTAAATTTAACAACATGTGTGCAAGCCTTCAGTGCATGCACACATGGTGTTAAACAAAATCCGGCCTCCTCCTACCCCTTCAGCCGGCCATTCCATCTCCAGAATTGGTGCATTTTTAGGAGTATTATTACACCAATATTTCCTAACATCTAGTTTAAAGTTAGGATAGTACCTGCTGGTCCAGAATATCCAACGCTCCCGATCGCAAGTCCTGTCCATACCTTTCTTAAATGTGTTACTCCACGATCCAACAGGTGTGTAGCGCGCCAAGTTCCTCTTCATCCCTTGGAGGCGCGTTCTTCTGGTACCAATATTAGTACACCATTCCTCTTCTACCTACAACAAATGACCCATTCTTTTCCCACAATTTGGGAAAGAATGAAGGGCACAACGCCAATTCGAACTGGAAAACATTCTTTGTCTTAACATGAACAAACTTGTATGTATTCTGGACTATCAGGCTATAAAACATAAATTTAACAACATGTGTGCAAGCCTTCAGTGCATGCACACATGGTGTTAAAAAAAATCCGGCCTCCTCCTACCCCTTCAGCCGGCCATTCCATCTCCATAAGTGGTGCATTTTTAGTATTATTACACCAATATTTGCTAACATCTAGTTTAAAGTTAGGATAGTACCTGCTGGTCCAGAATATCCAATGCTCCCGATCGCAAGTGCTGTCCATACCTTTCTTAAATGTGTTACTCCAGGATCCAACAGGTGTGTAGCGCGCCAAGTTCCACTTCATCCCTTGGATACACATTCTTCTGGTACCAATATTAGTACACCATTCCTCTTCTACCTACAACAAATGACCCATTCTTTGCCCACAATATGGGAAAGAATGAGGGGCACAACGCCAATTCGAACTGGAAAACATTCTTTGTCTTAACATGAACAAACTTGTATGTATTCTGGACTATCAGGCTATAAAAAATAAATTTAACAACATGTGTGAAAGCCTTCAGTGCATGCACACATGGTGTTAAACAAAATCCGGCCTCCTCCTACCCCTTCAGCCGGCCATTCCATCTCCAGAATTGGTGCATTTTTAGGAGTATTATTACACCAATATTTCCTAACATCTAGTTTAAAGTTAGGATAGTACCTGCTGGCCCAGAATATCCAACGCTCCCGATCGCAAGTCCTGTCCATACCTTTCTTAAATGTGTTACTCCACGATCCAACAGGTGTGTAGCGCGCCAAGTTCCTCTTCATCCCTTGGAGGCGCGTTCTTCTGGTACCAATATTAGTACACCATTCCTCTTCTACCTTCAACAAATGACCCATTCTTTTCCCACAATTTGGGAAAGAATGAGGGGCACAACGCCAATTCGAACTGGAAAACATTCTTTGTCTTAACATGAACAAACTTGTATGTATTCTGGACTATCGGGCTATAAAAAATAAATTTAACAACATGTGTGCAAGCCTTCAGTGCATGCACACATGGTGTTAAAAAAAATCCGGCCTCCTCCTACCCCTTCAGCCGGCCATTCCATCTCCATAAGTGGTGCATTTTTAGTATTATTACACCAATATTTGCTAACATCTAGTTTAAAGTTAGGATAGTACCTGCTGGTCCAGAATATCCAATGCTCCCGATCGCAAGTGCTGTCCATACCTTTCTTAAATGTGTTACTCCAGGATCCAACAGGTGTGTAGCGCGCCAAGTTCCTCTTCATCCCTTGGATACACATTCTTCTGGTACCAATATTAGTACACCATTCCTCTTCTACCTACAACAAATGACCCACTCTTTGCCCACAACATGGGAAAGAATGAGGGGCACAACGCCAATTCGAACTGGAAAACATTCTTTGTCTTAACGTGTAACAAACTTGTATGTATTCTGGACTATTAGACTGTAAAAAATGAATTTAACAACATGTGTGCAAGGCTTCAGTGCATGCACACATGGTGTTAAAAAAAATCCGGCCTCCTCCTACCCCTTCAGCCGGCCATTCCATCTCCAGAATTGGTGCATTTTTAGGAGTATTATTACACCAATATTTCCTAACATCTAGTTTAAAGTTAGGATAGTACCTGCTGGTCCAGAATATCCAACGCTCCCGATCGCAAGTCCTGTCCATACCTTTCTTAAATGTGTTACTCCACGATCCAACAGGTGTGTAGCGCGCCAAGTTCCTCTTCATCCCTTGGAGGCGCGTTCTTCTGGTACCAATATTAGTACACCATTCCTCTTCTACCTACAACAAATGACCCATTCTTTTCCCACAATATGGGAAAGAATGAGGGGCACAACGCCAATTCGAACTGGAAAACATTCTTTGTCTTAACGTGTAACAAACTTGTATGTATTCTGGACTATTAGACTGTAAAAAATAAATGTAACAACATGTGTGCAAGCCTTCAGTGCATGCACACATGGTGTTAAAAAAAATCCGGCCTCCTCCTACCCCTTCAGCCGGCCATTCCATCTCCATAAGTGGTGCATTTTTAGTATTATTACACCAATATTTGCTAACATCTAGTTTAAAGTTAGGATAGTACCTGCTGGTCCAGAATATCCAATGCTCCCGATCGCAAGTGCTGTCCATACCTTTCTTAAATGTGTTACTCCAGGATCCAACAGGTGTGTAGCGCGCCAAGTTCCTCTTCATCCCTTGGATGCACATTCTTCTGGTACCAATATTAGTACACCATTCCTCTTCTACCTACAACAAATGACCCATTCTTTTCCCACAATTTGGGAAAGAATGAGGGGCACAACGCCAATTCGAACTGGAAAACATTCTTTGTCTTAACATGAACAAACTTGTATGTATTCTGGACTATCAGGCTATAAAAAATAAATTTAACAACATGTGTGCAAGCCTTCAGTGCATGCACACATGGTGTAAAAAAAAATCCGGCCTCCTCCTACCCCTTCAGCCGGCCATTCCATCTCCAGAATTGGTGCATTTTTAGGAGTATTATTACACCAATATTTCCTAACATCTAGTTTAAATATAGGATAGTACCTGCTGGCCCAGAATATCCAACGCTCCCGATTGCAAGTGCTGTCCATATCTTTCTTAAATTTGTTACTCCACGATCCAACAGGTGTGTAGCGCGCCAAGTTCCTCTTCATCCCTTGGAGGCACGTTCTTCTGGTACCAATATTAGTACACCATTCCTCTTCTACCTACAACAAATGACCCACTCTTTGCCCACAATATGGGAAAGAATGAGGGGCACAACGCCAATTCGAACTGGAAAACATTCTTTGTCTTAACGTGTAACAAACTTGTATGTATTCTGGACTATCAGACTGTAAAAAATGAATTTAACAACATGTGTGCAAGGCCTCAGTGCATGCACACATGGTGTTAAAAAAAATCCGGCCTCCTCCTACCCCTTCAGCCGGCCATTCCATCTCCAGAATTGGTGCATTTTTAGGAGTATTATTACACCAATATTTCCTAACATCTAGTTTAAAGTTAGGATAGTACCTGCTGGTCCAGAATATCCAACGCTCCCGATCGCAAGTCCTGTCCATACCTTTCTTAAATGTGTTACTCCACGATCCAACAGGTGTGTAGCGCGCCAAGTTCCTCTTCATCCCTTGGAGGCGCATTCTTCTGGTACCAATATTAGTACACCATTCCTCTTCTACCTACAACAAATGACCCATTCTTTTCCCACAATTTGGGAAAGAATGAAGGGCACAACGCCAATTCGAACTGGAAAACATTCTTTGTCTTAACATGAACAAACTTGTATGTATTCTGGACTATCAGGCTATAAAAAATAAATTGAACAACATGTGTGCAAGCCTTCAGTGCATGCACACATGGTGTTAAAAAAAATCCGGCCTCCTCCTACCCCTTCAGCCGGCCATTCCATCTCCAGAATTGGTGCATTTTTAGGAGTATTATTACACCAATATTTCCTAACATCTAGTTTAAATATAGGATAGTACCTGCTGGCCCAGAATATCCAACGCTCCCGATTGCAAGTGCTGTCCATATCTTTCTTAAATTTGTTACTCCACGATCCAACAGGTGTGTAGCGCACCAAGTTCCTCTTCATCCCTTGGAGGCACGTTCTTCTGGTACCAATATTAGTACACCATTCCTCTTCTACCTACAACAAATGACCCACTCTTTGCCCACAATATGGGAAAGAATGAGGGGCACAACGCCAATTCGAACTGGAAAACATTCTTTGTCTTAACGTGTAACAAACTTGTATGTATTCTGGACTATTAGACTGTAAAAAATGAATTTAACAACATGTGTGCAAGGCTTCAGTGCATGCACACATGGTGTTAAAAAAAATCCGGCCTCCTCCTACCCCTTCAGCCGGCCATTCCATCTCCAGAATTGGTGCATTTTTAGGAGTATTATTACACCAATATTTCCTAACATCTAGTTTAAAGTTAGGATAGTACCTGCTGGTCCAGAATATCCAACGCTCCCGATCACAAGTCCTGTCCATACCTTTCTTAAATGTGTTACTCCACGATCCAACAGGTGTGTAGCGCGCCAAGTTCCTCTTCATCCCTTGGAGGCGCGTTCTTCTGGTACCAATATTAGTACACCATTCCTCTTCTACCTACAACAAATGACCCACTCTTTGCCCACAATATGGGAAAGAATGTGGGGCACAACGCCAATTCGAACTGGAAAACATTCTTTGTCTTAACGTGTAACAAACTTGTATGTATTCTGGACTATCAGACTGTAAAAAATGAATTTAACAACATGTGTGCAAGGCTTCAGTGCATGCACACATGGTGTTAAAAAAAATCCGGCCTCCTCCTACCCCTTCAGCCGGCCATTCCATCTCCAGAATTGGTGCATTTTTAGGAGTATTATTACACCAATATTTCCTAACATCTAGTTTAAATATAGGATAGTACCTGCTGGCCCAGAATATCCAACGCTCCCGATTGCAAGTGCTGTCCATATCTTTCTTAAATTTGTTACTCCACGATCCAACAGGTGTGTAGCGCGCCAAGTTCCTCTTCATCCCTTGGAGGCACGTTCTTCTGGTACCAATATTAGTACACCATTCCTCTTCTACCTACAACAAATGACCCACTCTTTGCCCACAATATGGGAAAGAATGAGGGGCACAACGCCAATTCGAACTGGAAAACATTCTTTGTCTTAACGTGTAACAAACTTGTATGTATTCTGGACTATTAGACTGTAAAAAATGAATTTAACAACATGTGTGCAAGCCTTCAGGGCATGCACACATGGTGTTAAAAAAAATCCGGCCTCCTCCTACCCCTTCAGCCGGCCATTCCATCTCCATAAGTGGTGCATTTTTAGTATTATTACACCAATATTTGCTAACATCTAGTTTAAATATAGGATAGTACCTGCTGGTCCAGAATATCCAATGCTCCCGATCGCAAGTGCTGTCCATACCTTTCTTAAATGTGTTACTCCACGATCCAACAGGTGTGTAGCGCGCCAAGTTCCTCTTCATCCCTTGGAGGCACGTTCTTCTGGTACCAATATTAGTACACCATTCCTCTTCTACCTACAACAAATGACCCACTCTTTGCCCACAATATGGGAAAGAATGAGGGGCACAACGCCAATTCGAACTGGAAAACATTCTTTGTCTTAACGTGTAACAAACTTGTATGTATTCTGGACTATCAGACTGTAAAAAATGAATTTAACAACATGTGTGCAAGGCTTCAGTGCATGCACACATGGTGTTAAAAAAAATCCGGCCTCCTCCTACCCCTTCAGCCGGCCATTCCATCTCCAGAATTGGTGCATTTTTAGGAGTATTATTACACCAATATTTCCTAACATCTAGTTTAAAGTTAGGATAGTACCTGCTGGTCCAGAATATCCAACGCTCCCGATCGCAAGTCCTGTCCATACCTTTCTTAAATGTGTTACTCCACGATCCAACAGGTGTGTAGCGCGCCAAGTTCCTCTTCATCCCTTGGAGGCGCGTTCTTCTGGTACCAATATTAGTACACCATTCCTCTTCTACCTACAACAAATGACCCATTCTTTTCCCACAATTTGGGAAAGAATGAAGGGCACAACGCCAATTCGAACTGGAAAACATTCTTTGTCTTAACATGAACAAACTTGTATGTATTCTGGACTATCAGGCTATAAAAAATAAATTTAACAACATGTGTGCAAGCCTTCAGTGCATGCACACATGGTGTTAAAAAAAATCCGGCCTCCTCCTACCCCTTCAGCCGGCCATTCCATCTCCAGAATTGGTGCATTTTTAGGAGTATTATTACACCAATATTTCCTAACATCTAGTTTAAATATAGGATAGTACCTGCTGGCCCAGAATATCCAACGCTCCCGATTGCAAGTGCTGTCCATATCTTTCTTAAATTTGTTACTCCACGATCCAACAGGTGTGTAGCGCGCCAAGTTCCTCTTCATCCCTTGGAGGCACGTTCTTCTGGTACCAATATTAGTACACCATTCCTCTTCTACCTACAACAAATGACCCACTCTTTGCCCACAATATGGGAAAGAATGAGGGGCACAACGCCAATTCGAACTGGAAAACATTCTTTGTCTTAACGTGTAACAAACTTGTATGTATTCTGGACTATTAGACTGTAAAAAATTAATTTAACAACATGTGTGCAAGCCTTCAGGGCATGCACACATGGTGTTAAAAAAAATCCGGCCTCCTCCTACCCCTTCAGCCGGCCATTCCATCTCCATAAGTGGTGCATTTTTAGTATTATTACACCAATATTTGCTAACATCTAGTTTAAAGTTAGGATAGTACCTGCTGGTCCAGAATATCCAATGCTCCCGATCGCAAGTGCTGTCCATACCTTTCTTAAATGTGTTACTCCAGGATCCAACAGGTGTGTAGCGCGCCAAGTTCCTCTTCATCCCTTGGAGGCACGTTCTTCTGGTACCAATATTAGTACACCATTCCTCTTCTACCTACAACAAATGACCCACTCTTTGCCCACAATATGGGAAAGAATGAGGGGCACAACGCCAATTCGAACTGGAAAACATTCTTTGTCTTAACGTGTAACAAACTTGTATGTATTCTGGACTATCAGACTGTAAAAAATGAATTTAACAACATGTGTGCAAGGCTTCAGTGCATGCACACATGGTGTTAAAAAAAATCCGGCCTCCTCCTACCCCTTCAGCCGGCCATTCCATCTCCAGAATTGGTGCATTTTTAGGAGTATTATTACACCAATATTTCCTAACATCTAGTTTAAAGTTAGGATAGTACCTGCTGGTCCAGAATATCCAACGCTCCCGATCGCAAGTCCTGTCCATACCTTTCTTAAATGTGTTACTCCACGATCCAACAGGTGTGTAGCGCGCCAAGTTCCTCTTCATCCCTTGGAGGCGCGTTCTTCTGGTACCAATATTAGTACACCATTCCTCTTCTACCTACAACAAATGACCCATTCTTTTCCCACAATTTGGGAAAGAATGAAGGGCACAACGCCAATTCGAACTGGAAAACATTCTTTGTCTTAACATGAACAAACTTGTATGTATTCTGGACTATCAGGCTATAAAAAATAAATTTAACAACATGTGTGCAAGCCTTCAGTGCATGCACACATGGTGTTAAAAAAAATCCGGCCTCCTCCTACCCCTTCAGCCGGCCATTCCATCTCCAGAATTGGTGCATTTTTAGGAGTATTATTACACCAATATTTCCTAACATCTAGTTTAAATATAGGATAGTACCTGCTGGCCCAGAATATCCAACGCTCCCGATTGCAAGTGCTGTCCATATCTTTCTTAAATTTGTTACTCCACGATCCAACAGGTGTGTAGCGCGCCAAGTTCCTCTTCATCCCTTGGAGGCACGTTCTTCTGGTACCAATATTAGTACACCATTCCTCTTCTACCTACAACAAATGACCCACTCTTTGCCCACAATATGGGAAAGAATGAGGGGCACAACGCCAATTCGAACTGGAAAACATTCTTTGTCTTAACATGAACAAACTTGTATGTATTCTGGACTATCAGGCTATAAAAAATAAATTTAACAACATGTGTGCAAGCCTTCAGTGCATGCACACATGGTGTTAAAAAAAATCCGGCCTCCTCCTACCCCTTCAGCCGGCCATTCCATCTCCAGAATTGGTGCATTTTTAGGAGTATTATTACACCAATATTTCCTAACATCTAGTTTAAATATAGGATAGTACCTGCTGGCCCAGAATATCCAACGCTCCCGATTGCAAGTGCTGTCCATATCTTTCTTAAATTTGTTACTCCACGATCCAACAGGTGTGTAGCGCGCCAAGTTCCTCTTCATCCCTTGGAGGCACGTTCTTCTGGTACCAATATTAGTACACCATTCCTCTTCTACCTACAACAAATGACCCACTCTTTGCCCACAATATGGGAAAGAATGAGGGGCACAACGCCAATTCGAACTGGAAAACATTCTTTGTCTTAACGTGTAACAAACTTGTATGTATTCTGGACTATTAGACTGTAAAAAATTAATTTAACAACATGTGTGCAAGCCTTCAGGGCATGCACACATGGTGTTAAAAAAAATCCGGCCTCCTCCCACCCCTTCAGCCGGCCATTCCATCTCCATAAGTGGTGCATTTTTAGTATTATTACACCAATATTTGCTAACATCTAGTTTAAAGTTAGGATAGTACCTGCTGGTCCAGAATATCCAATGCTCCCGATCGCAAGTGCTGTCCATACCTTTCTTAAATGTGTTACTCCACGATCCAACAGGTGTGTAGCGCGCCAAGTTCCTCTTCATCCCTTGGAGGCACGTTCTTCTGGTACCAATATTAGTACACCATTCCTCTTCTACCTACAACAAATGACCCACTCTTTGCCCACAATATGGGAAAGAATGAGGGGCACAACGCCAATTCGAACTGGAAAACATTCTTTGTCTTAACGTGTAACAAACTTGTATGTATTCTGGACTATCAGACTGTAAAAAATGAATTTAACAACATGTGTGCAAGGCTTCAGTGCATGCACACATGGTGTTAAAAAAAATCCGGCCTCCTCCTACCCCTTCAGCCGGCCATTCCATCTCCAGAATTGGTGCATTTTTAGGAGTATTATTACACCAATATTTCCTAACATCTAGTTTAAAGTTAGGATAGTACCTGCTGGTCCAGAATATCCAACGCTCCCGATCGCAAGTCCTGTCCATACCTTTCTTAAATGTGTTACTCCACGATCCAACAGGTGTGTAGCGCGCCAAGTTCCTCTTCATCCCTTGGAGGCGCGTTCTTCTGGTACCAATATTAGTACACCATTCCTCTTCTACCTACAACAAATGACCCATTCTTTTCCCACAATTTGGGAAAGAATGAAGGGCACAACGCCAATTCGAACTGGAAAACATTCTTTGTCTTAACATGAACAAACTTGTATGTATTCTGGACTATCAGGCTATAAAAAATAAATTTAACAACATGTGTGCAAGCCTTCAGTGCATGCACACATGGTGTTAAAAAAAATCCGGCCTCCTCCTACCCCTTCAGCCGGCCATTCCATCTCCAGAATTGGTGCATTTTTAGGAGTATTATTACACCAATATTTCCTAACATCTAGTTTAAATATAGGATAGTACCTGCTGGCCCAGAATATCCAACGCTCCCGATTGCAAGTGCTGTCCATATCTTTCTTAAATTTGTTACTCCACGATCCAACAGGTGTGTAGCGCGCCAAGTTCCTCTTCATCCCTTGGAGGCACGTTCTTCTGGTACCAATATTAGTACACCATTCCTCTTCTACCTACAACAAATGACCCACTCTTTGCCCACAATATGGGAAAGAATGAGGGGCACAACGCCAATTCGAACTGGAAAACATTCTTTGTCTTAACGTGTAACAAACTTGTATGTATTCTGGACTATTAGACTGTAAAAAATTAATTTAACAACATGTGTGCAAGCCTTCAGGGCATGCACACATGGTGTTAAAAAAAATCCGGCCTCCTCCTACCCCTTCAGCCGGCCATTCCATCTCCATAAGTGGTGCATTTTTAGTATTATTACACCAATATTTGCTAACATCTAGTTTAAAGTTAGGATAGTACCTGCTGGTCCAGAATATCCAATGCTCCCGATCGCAAGTGCTGTCCATACCTTTCTTAAATGTGTTACTCCAGGATCCAACAGGTGTGTAGCGCGCCAAGTTCCTCTTCATCCCTTGGAGGCACGTTCTTCTGGTACCAATATTAGTACACCATTCCTCTTCTACCTACAACAAATGACCCACTCTTTGCCCACAATATGGGAAAGAATGAGGGGCACAACGCCAATTCGAACTGGAAAACATTCTTTGTCTTAACGTGTAACAAACTTGTATGTATTCTGGACTATCAGACTGTAAAAAATGAATTTAACAACATGTGTGCAAGGCTTCAGTGCATTCACACATGGTGTTAAAAAAAATCCGGCCTCCTCCTACCCCTTCAGCCGGCCATTCCATCTCCAGAATTGGTGCATTTTTAGGAGTATTATTACACCAATATTTCCTAACATCTAGTTTAAAGTTAGGATAGTACCTGCTGGCCCAGAATATCCAACGCTCCCGATTGCAAGTGCTGTCCATATCTTTCTTAAATTTGTTACTCCACGATCCAACAGGTGTGTAGCGCGCCAAGTTCCTCTTCATCCCTTGGAGGCACGTTCTTCTGGTACCAATATTAGTACACCATTCCTCTTCTACCTACAACAAATGACCCACTCTTTGCCCACAATATGGGAAAGAATGAGGGGCACAACGCCAATTCGAACTGGAAAACATTCTTTGTCTTAACATGAACAAACTTGTATGTATTCTGAACTATCAGGCTATAAAAAATAAATTTAACAACATGTGTGCAAGCCTTCAGTGCATGCACACATGGTGTTAAAAAAAATCCGGCCTCCTCCTACCCCTTCAGCCGGCCATTCCATCTCCAGAATTGGTGCATTTTTAGGAGTATTATTACACCAATATTTCCTAACATCTAGTTTAAATATAGGATAGTACCTGCTGGCCCAGAATATCCAACGCTCCCGATTGCAAGTGCTGTCCATATCTTTCTTAAATTTGTTACTCCACGATCCAACAGGTGTGTAGCGCGCCAAGTTCCTCTTCATCCCTTGGAGGCACGTTCTTCTGGTACCAATATTAGTACACCATTCCTCTTCTACCTACAACAAATGACCCACTCTTTGCCCACAATATGGGAAAGAATGAGGGGCACAACGCCAATTCGAACTGGAAAACATTCTTTGTCTTAACGTGTAACAAACTTGTATGTATTCTGGACTATTAGACTGTAAAAAATTAATTTAACAACATGTGTGCAAGCCTTCAGGGCATGCACACATGGTGTTAAAAAAAATCCGGCCTCCTCCTACCCCTTCAGCCGGCCATTCCATCTCCATAAGTGGTGCATTTTTAGTATTATTACACCAATATTTGCTAACATCTAGTTTAAAGTTAGGATAGTACCTGCTGGTCCAGAATATCCAATGCTCCCGATCGCAAGTGCTGTCCATACCTTTCTTAAATGTGTTACTCCAGGATCCAACAGGTGTGTAGCGCGCCAAGTTCCTCTTCATCCCTTGGATGCACATTTTTCTGGTACCAATATTAGTACACCATTCCTCTTCTACCTAAAACAAATGACCCATTCTTTGCCCACAATATGGGAAAGAATGAGGGGCACAACGCCAATTCGAACTGGAAAACATTCTTTGTCTTAACATGAACAAACTTGTATGTATTCTGGACTATCAGGCTATAAAAAATAAATTTAACAACATGTGTGCAAGCCTTCAGTGCATGCACACATGGTGTTAAACAAAATCCGGCCTCCTCCTACCCCTTCAGCCGGCCATTCCATCTCCAGAATTGGTGCATTTTTAGGAGTATTATTACACCAATATTTCCTAACATCTAGTTTCAAGTTAGGATAGTACCTGCTGGTCCAGAATATCCAACGCTCCCGATCGCAAGTCCTGTCCATACCTTTCTTAAATGTGTTACTCCACGATCCAACAGGTGTGTAGCGCGCCAAGTTCCTCTTCATCCCTTGGAGGCGCGTTCTTCTGGTACCAATATTAGTACACCATTCCTCTTCTACCTACAACAAATGACCCATTCTTTTCCCACAATTTGGGAAAGCATGAGGGGCACAACGCCAATTCGAACTGGAAAACATTCTTTGTCTTAACATGAACAAACTTGTATGTATTCTGGACTATCAGGCTATAAAAAATAAATTTAACAACATGTGTGCAAGCCTTCAGTGCATGCACACATGGTGTTAAAAAAAATCCGGCCTCCTCCTACCCCTTCAGCCGGCCATTCCATCTCCAGAATTGGTGCATTTTTAGGAGTATTATTACACCAATATTTCCTAACATCTAGTTTAAATATAGGATAGTACCTGCTGACCCAGAATATCCAACGCTCCCGATTGCAAGTGTTGTCCATATCTTTCTTAAATTTGTTACTCCACGATCCAACAGGTGTGTAGCGCGCCAAGTTCCTCTTCATCCCTTGGAGGCACGTTCTTCTGGTACCAATATTAGTACACCATTCCTCTTCTACCTACAACAAATGACCCACTCTTTGCCCACAATATGGGAAAGAATGAGGGGCACAACGCCAATTCGAACTGGAAAACATTCTTTGTCTTAATGTGTAACAAACTTGTATGTATTCTGGACTATTAGACTGTAAAAAATTAATTTAACAACATGTGTGCAAGCCTTCAGTGCATGCACACATGGTGTTAAAAAAAATCCGGCCTCCTCCTACCCCTTCAGCCGGCCATTCCATCTCCATAAGTGGTGCATTTTTAGTATTATTAACCCCTTCCCGCTCCTTGACGTACTATTACGTCATGGCAGCTGTATCGTTCGCGCTCCATGCCGTAATAGTACGTCTCGGGAGTAACGGCCGTTTCGGCCGTCCTCCCGACACATACAGGAGCTGTGACGCTGCTGTCTTGTTCAGCAGCTGTCACAGCTCCTACAGCGGGGACCGATCGCTGTGTCCCCGCTGATTAACCCCTTAAAAGCCGCGTTCTATAGAGATCGCGGCTTTTTAGGGGTTAAGCTGCCATCGCCGGCCTGCTACGCGATAGCGGCCGGCGATGGTGACTATGGCAACCGGACACCAAACAATGGCGTCCGGCTATGCCATAGACGGAAGCCTAGTGGGTCCTGACAACGTCAGGACCCACTATGCTTGCTGTCAGTGAGTAGCTGACAGTTCTAATACACTGCACTACGTATGTAGTGCAGTGTATTAGAATAGCGATCAGGGCCTCCTGCCCTCATGTCCCCTAGTGGGACAAAGTAATAAAGTAAAAAAAAAGTTAAAAAAAGATGTGTAAAAATAAGAAAATAAAAGATTTAAAAGTAATAAAAGTAAAAATCCCCCCTTTTCCCTTATCAGTCCTTTATTATTAATAAAAATATATAAACAAACAAATAAACTATACATAATTGGTATCGCCGCGTCCGTAACGGCCTGAACTACAAAATTATTTCATTATTTATCCCGCACGGTGAACGCCGTAAAATAAAATAATAATAAACCGTACCACAATCACAATTGTTTGGTCACTTCACCTCCCAAAAAATGGAATAAAAAGAGATCAAAAAGTCGCATGTACCTAAAAATGGTACTGATCGAAACTACAGTTCGTTACGCAAAAAATAAGTCCTCGCACGGCTTGATTGATTGAAAAATAAAAACGTTCTGGCTCTTAGAATAAGGTAACACAAAAAGTGAATGATTGTTTACAAAACGTATTTTATTGTGCAAACGCCATAAGACATAAAAAAAAACTATAAACATAGGGTATCGCCGTAATCGTATCGCCCCGCAGAATAAAGTGAATATGTCATTTATAGCGCACGGTGAACGCTGTAAAAAAAAACGAAAAAAAAAACAATAGTACAATTGCTGTTTTTTAGTCACCACGCCACCTTAAAATAGAATAAAAACTGATCAAAATGCCGCATGCACCCCAAGAAAACTACAATGGATTCCTCAAGGGGTCTAGTTTCCAAATTGGGGTCACTTTTGGGGGGTTTCCAATGTTTTGGCACCACAAGACCTCTTCAAACCGGACATGGTGCCTAAAAAAAAGAGGCCTCAAAATCCTCTAGGTGCTCCTTTGCTTCGGAGGCCGGTGCTTCAGTCCATTACCGCCCGAGGGCCACATGTGGGATATTTCTCAAAACTGCAGAATCTGGGCAATAAGTATTGAGTTGCGTTTCACTGATAAATCCTTTTGTGTTATAAAAAAAATGGTATAAAGAGGATTTTCTGACAAAAAAAAAATGTAAATTTCACCTCTACTTTGCTCTAAATTTTTGTGAAACACCTAAAGGGTTCATAAACTTTCTAAATGCTGTTGTGAATACTTTGAGGGGTCTAGTTTCTAAAATGGGGTATTTGATAGGGGTTTCTAATATATGGGCCCCTCAAATCAACTTCAGAACTGAACTGGAACCTAAAAAAATAAATAAATGAGGCAATACTTCGCTTCTTACATTATACTGATAATGAGCCGTGCCCACCCCGATATGACCCCAGTTTTGACCGTTTGTATAAACGGAGACCCCTATTAGACCGTTCCAGTGCCCGGTTTTCCCAAGCATTCACCCCCGAGAAGTGTATTTCTATTGATGAGTCCCTGGTACATTTTAAAGGGAGGGTTCAATTCCGCGAGTACCTGCCGGGTAAGAGGGCAAGGTATGGCGTGAAGATGTATGAGCTGTGCGAGAGTGCATCAGGGTATACCTACAGGTTTAGGATATATGAAGGAAAGGCCACCCCCAAACCAGACTGCATCCTGGACTACAATAGGTACATGGGAGGGATGGACTTGTAAGATCAAGCCCTGAAGCCCTACAGCGCCATGCGGTGTGGTATAAGAAGCTGGCCGGGCACATCATACAGATGGCATTGTACAATGCGTACATGCTACGTCGATGTGCAGGCCAGACGGGAACTTTCCTGGAATTTCAAGAGGTGATTATCAAGAACCTAATCTTTAGGGACCAAGAAGGGGGGACACCCAGTACTTCTGGATGTGGGGCCACACGCATCGTACCAGGGCAACACTTTCCAGGAGAAGTTCCCCAAACTGGCAAGAAGGGAAAAAGTCAAAAGAGGTGCAAAGTCTGCTATAAGAGGGGGATAAGGGAGGACACAATATATCAATGTGACACGTGTCCCGAATAACCAGAGCTCTGTATAATTTACCCCAATTTTACTTACCCTGATGCACTCCGCACAGCTTATCCCCCCTCGTCTTTCCCCTCTGGGCCCTGCTGTGTGTCCAGGCAGCTGATAACAGCCACATGTAGGGTATTGCCATACCCGGGAGAACCCACATTACAGTTTATGGGGTGTAGGTCTCCGGTCAAAATGCTCACTACACCTCTAGATGAATGCCTTAAGGGTGTCGTTTTTAAAACGGGGTCACTTCTTGCGGGTTTCAACTGTACTGGTACCTCAGGGGCTTCTGCATACATGACTTCGCACTAGAAAATCCCGAGTAGGCCAAATGGTGGTCCTTTCCTTCTGAGCCCTCCCATGGGCCCAAACGGCAGTTTATCACAACAAATGGGGTATTGCGGCACTCAGAACAAATTGCGCAACAGAATTGGGTATTTTGTTTCTTGTGAAAATAAGAAATTTTCAGCCAAAACTACATATTATTTGACAAAAATAATTTTTTTTTCATTCCCAGCCCAATTCAAATAAGTTCTGTGAAAAAACTATGGGGTCAAAATGGTCACAACACCCATAAATGAATTCCTTGAGGGGTGTAGTTTCCAAAATGGGGTCATTTGTGGTGGGTTTCTATTGCTTTGATACCTCTGGGGCTCTGCAAATGCGACATGGCACCCGAAAACCAATCCAGCTAAATCTGTACTCCAAAGAACACACAGCGCTCCTTTCCTTCTGAGCCCTCCCATGGGCCCAAACAGCAGTTTATCACCACAAATGGGGTATTTCCGCACTCATGACAAATTGGGCAACAAAATTGAGTATTTTGTTTCTTGTGAAAATAAGAATTTTTTAGCTAAAACGACATATTATTGTAAAAAATATTTTTTTTTTAATTCCCAGCCCAATTCAAATAAGTTCTGTGAAAAAACTATGGGGTCTAAATGGTCACATTACCCATAAATGAATTCCTTGAGGGGTGTAGTTTCCAAAATGGGGTCACTTCTGGTGGGTTTCCATTGCTTTGATACCTCTGGGGCTCTGCAAATGCGACATGGCACCCGAAAACCAATCCAGCAAAATCTGCACTCCAAAGAACACACAGCGCTCCTTCCCTTCTGAGGCCTCCCATGGGCCCAAACGGCAGTTTATTGCCACAAATGGGGTATTGATGCACTCAGGAGAAATTGGGCAACAAAATTGAGTATTTTGTTCCCTGTGAAAATAAGAAATTTTGGTAAAAAATTACATCTTATTGGAAATAATGTCATTTTTTTAATGTCACAGCCCAATTGAAATAGGAGCTGTGAAAAAACTGTGTGGTCAAAATGCTAACAACAACCATAAATGAATTCCTTGAGGGGTGTAGTTTCCAAATTGGGGTCACTTTTGGTGGGTTTCCATTGCTTTGATACCTCTGAGGCTCTGCAAATGCGACATGGCACCCGAAAACCAATCCAACAAAATCTGGACTCCAACAAACATATAGCGCTCCTTTCCTTCTGAGCCCTCCCATGGGCCCAAACGGCAGTTTATCACCACAAATGGGGTATTGCCACACTAAGGACAAATTGGGCAACAAAATTGGGTATTTTGTTCCCTGTGAAAATAATAAATTTTGATCACAAATGACATTTTATTGGAAAAAATGACATTTTTTTCATTTCAGAGCCCAATTCAAATACGTGCTGTGAAAAAACTGTGCGATCAAAATGGTAACAACAACCCTAAATGAATTCCTTGAGGGGTGTAGTTTCCAAAATGGGGTCACTATTGGGGGATTCCTACTGTTTTGGCACCTCAACACCTCTTCAAACCTGGCATGCTGCCTAAAATATATTCTAATAAAAAAGAGGACTCAAAATGCACTAGGTGCTTCTTTGCTTCTAGGGCTTGTGTTTTAGTCCACGAGCGCAATAGGGCCACATGTGGGACATTTCTAAAAACTGCAGAATCTGGACAATACATATTTAGTGGTGTTTCTCTGGTAAAAACTTCTGTGTTACAGAAAAAAAAATGAATAAAATTGAAATTCAGCAAGAAAAATGAAATTTGCAAATTTCACCTCCACTTTGCTTTAATTCCTGTGAAATGCCTGAAGGGTTAAAAAACTTTATAACTGCTGTTTTGAATACTTTGAGGGGTCTAGTTTTTAAAATGGGGTGTTTTATCAGGGTTTCTAATACATAGGCCCCACAAAGCCACTTCAGAACTCAAGAGGTACCTTAAAAAAAAGGCTTTTGAAATTTTCTTAAAAATATGAGAAATTGCTGTTTATGTTCTAAGCCTTGTAACGTCCAAGAAAAATAAAAGAATGTTCAAAAAATGATGCCAATCTAAAGTAGACATATGGGAAATGTGAACTAGTAACTATTTTGGGTGGTATAACCGTCTGTTTTACAAGCAGATGCATTTAAATTCTGAAAAATGCAATTTTTTCAAAATTTTCTCTACATTTTGCAATTTTTCACCAATAAACACTGAATATATCGACCAAATTTTACCACGAACATGAAGCCCAATGTGTCACGAGAAAACAATCTCAGAATCGCTTGGGTAGGTTTAAGCATTCCGACGTTATTACCACATAAAGTGAAATATGTCAGATTTGAAAAATGGGCTCTGAGCCTTAAGGCCCAAACTAGGCTGCGTCCTTAAGGGGTTAAACAAATATTTGCTAACATCTAGTTTAAAGTTAGGATAGTACCTGCTGGTCCAGAATATCCAATGCTCCCGATCGCAAGTGCTGTCCATACCTGTCTTAAATGTGTTACTCCAGGATCTAACAGGTGTGTAGCGCGCCAAGTTCCTCTTCATCCCTTGGATGCACATTCTTCTGGTACCAATATTAGTACACCATTCCTCTTCTACCTACAACAAATGACCCATTCTTTGCCCACAATATGGGAAAGAATGAGGGGCACAACGCCAATTCGAACTGGAAAACATTCTTTGTCTTAACATGAACAAACTTGTATGTATTCTGGACTATCAGGGTATAAAAAATGAATTTAACAACATGTGTGCAAGCCTTCAGTGCATGCACACATGGAGTTAAAAAAAATCCGGCCTCCTCCTACCCCTTCAGCCGGCTATTCCATCTCCAGAATTGGTTCATTTTTAGGAGTATTATTACACCAATATTTCCTAACATCTAGTTTAAAGTTAGGATAGTACCTGCTGGTCCAGAATATCCAACGCTCCCGATCGCAAGTCCTGTCCATACCTTTCTTAAATTTGTTACTCCACGATCCAACAGGTGTGTAGCGCGCCAAGTTCCTCTTCATCCCTTGGAGGCACGTTCTTCTGGTACCAATATTAGTACACCATTCCTCTTCTACCTACAACAAATGACCCACTCTTTGCCCACAATATGGGAAAGAATGAGGGGCACAACGCCAATTCGAACTGGAAAACATTCTTTGTCTTAACATGAACAAACTTGTATGTATTCTGGACTATCAGGCTATAAAAAATAAATTTAACAACATGTGTGCAAGCCTTCAGTGCATGCACACATGGTGTTAAACAAAATCCGGCCTCCTCCTACCCCTTCAGCCGGCCATTCCATCTCCAGAATTGGTGCATTTTTAGGAGTATTATTACACCAATATTTCCTAACATCTAGTTTCAAGTTAGGATAGTACCTGCTGGTCCAGAATATCCAACGCTCCTGATCGCAAGTCCTGTCCATACCTTTCTTAAATGTGTTACTCCACGATCCAACAGGTGTGTAGCGCGCCAAGTTCCTCTTCATCCCTTGGAGGCGCGTTCTTCTGGTACCAATATTAGTACACCATTCCTCTTCTACCTACAACAAATGACCCATTCTTTTCCCACAATTTGGGAAAGAATGAGGGGCACAACGCCAATTCGAACTGGAAAACATTCTTTGTCTTAACGTGTGACAAACTTGTATGTATTCTGGACTATCAGGGTATAAAAAATGAATTTAACAACATGTGTGCAAGCCTTCAGTGCATGCACACATGGAGTTAAAAAAAATCCGGCCTCCTCCTACCCCTTCAGCCGGCTATTCCATCTCCAGAATTGGTTCATTTTTAGGAGTATTATTACACCAATATTTCCTAACATCTAGTTTAAAGTTAGGATAGTACCTGCTGGTCCAGAATATCCAACGCTCCCGATCGCAAGTCCTGTCCATACCTTTCTTAAATTTGTTACTCCACGATCCAACAGGTGTGTAGCGCGCCAAGTTCCTCTTCATCCCTTGGAGGCACGTTCTTCTGGTACCAATATTAGTACACCATTCCTCTTCTACCTACAACAAATGACCCACTCTTTGCCCACAATATGGGAAAGAATGAGGGGCACAACGCCAATTCGAACTAGAAAACATTCTTTGTCTTAACGTGTGACAAACTTGTATGTATTCTGGACTATTAGACTGTAAAAAATTAATTTAACAACATGTGTGCAAGGCTTCAGTGCATGCACACATGGTGTTAAAAAAAATCCGGCCTCCTCCTACCCCTTCAGCCGGCCATTCCATCTCCAGAATTGGTGCATTTTTAGGAGTATGATTACTCCAATATTTCCTAACATCTAGTTTAAATATAAGATAGTACCTGCTGGCCCAGAATATCCAAAGCACCCGATTGCAAGTGCTGTCCATATCTTTCTTAAATTTGTTACTCCACGATCCATCAGGTGTGTAGCGCGCCAAGTTCCTCTTCATCCCTTGGAGGCACGTTCTTCTGGTACCAATATTAGTACACCATTCCTCTTCTACCTACAACAAATGACCCACTCTTTGCCCACAATATGGGAAAGAATGAGGGGCACAACGCCAATTAGAACTGGAAAACATTCTTTGTCTTAACGTGTGACAAACTTGTATGTATTCTGGACTATTAGACTGTAAAAAATTTATTTAACAACATGTGTGCAAGGCTTCAGTGAATGCATACATGGTGTTAAAAAAAATCAGGCCTCCTCCTACCCCTTCAGCCGGCCATTCCATCTCCAGAATTGGTGCACTTTTAGGAGTATTATTACACCAATATTTCCTAACATCTAGTTTAAAGATAGGATAGTACTTGCTGGTCCAGAATATCCAACGATCCCGTTCACAATTGCTGTCCATACCTTTCCTAAATGTGTTACTCCACGATCCAACAGGTGTGTAGCGCGCCGTGTTCCTCTTTATCCCTTGGAGGCGCGTTCTTCTGGTACCAATATTAGTACACCATTCCTCTTCTACATACAACAAATGACCCATTCTTTGCCCACAATATGGGAAAGAATGAGGGGCACAACGCCAATTCGAACTGGAAAACATTCTTTGTCTTAACGTGTGACAAACTTGTATGTATTCTGGACTATCAGGCTATAAAAAATGAATTTAACAACATGTGTGCAAGCCTTCAGTGCATGCACACATGGAGTTAAAAAAAATCCGGCCTCCTCCTACCCCTTCAGCCGGTCATTCCATGTCCAGAATTGGTGCATTTTTTGGAGTATTATTACACCAATATTTCCTAACATCTGGTTTAAATATAGGATAGTAACTTCTGGCCCAGAATATCCTCTGCTCCCGATCGCAAGTGTTGTCCATACCTTTCCTAAATGTGTTACTCCACGATCCAACAGGTGTGTAGCGCGCCAAGCTCCTCTTCATCCCGTGGAGGCGCGTTCTTCTGGTACCAATATTAGTACACCATTCCTCTTCTACCTACAACAAATGACCCATTCTTTGTCCACAATATGGGAAAGAATGAGGGCACAACGCCAATTCGAACTGGAAAACATTCTTTGTCTTAACGTGTGACAAACTTGTATGTATTCTGGACTATCAGGCTATAAAAAATGAATTTAACAACATGTGTGCAAGCCTTCAGTGCATGCACACATGGAGTTAAAAAAAATCCGGCCTCCTCCTACCCCTTCAGCCGGCCATTCCATCTCCAGAATTGGTGCATTTTTAGGAGTATTATTACACCAATATTTCCTAACATCTAGTTTAAAGATAGGATAGTACCTGCTGATCCAGAATATCCAACGCTCCCAATCGCAAGTGCTGTCCATACCTTTCTTAAATGTGTTACTCCAGGATCCAACAGGTGTGTAGCGCGCCAAGTTCCTCTTCATCCCTTGGATGCACGTTCTTCTGGTACCAAGATTAGTACACCATTCCTCTTCTACCTACAACAAATGACCCATTCTTTGCCCACAATATGGGAAAGAATGAGGGGCACAATGCCAATTCGAACTGGAAAACATTCTTTGTCTTAACATGAACAAACTTGTATGTATTCTGGACTATCAGACTGTAAAAAATGAATTTAACAACATGTATGCAAGCCTTCAGTGCATGCACACATGGTGTTAAAAAAAATCCGGCCTCCTCCTACCCCTTCAGCCGGCCATTCCATCTCCAGAATTGGTGCATTTTTAGGAGTATTATTACACCAATATTTCCTAACATCTAGTTTAAATATAGGATAGTACCTGCTGGCCCAGAATATCCAACGCTCCCGATTGCAAGTGCTGTCCATATCTTTCTTAAATTTGTTACTCCACGATCCAACAGGTGTGTAGCGCGCCAAGTTCCTCTTCATCCCTTGGAGGCACGTTCTTCTGGTACCAATATTAGTACACCATTCCTCTTCTACCTACAACAAATGACCCACTCTTTGCCCACAATATGGGAAAGAATGAGGGGCACAACGCCAATTCGAACTAGAAAACATTCTTTGTCTTAACGTGTGACAAACTTGTATGTATTCTGGACTATTAGACTGTAAAAAATTAATTTAACAACATGTGTGCAAGGCTTCAGTGCATGCACACATGGTGTTAAAAAAAATCCGGCCTCCTCCTACCCCTTCAGCCGGCCATTCCATCTCCAGAATTGGTGCATTTTTAGGAGTATGATTACTCCAATATTTCCTAACATCTAGTTTAAATATAAGATAGTACCTGCTGGCCCAGAATATCCAAAGCACCCGATTGCAAGTGCTGTCCATATCTTTCTTAAATTTGTTACTCCACGATCCATCAGGTGTGTAGCGCGCCAAGTTCCTCTTCATCCCTTGGAGGCACGTTCTTCTGGTACCAATATTAGTACACCATTCCTCTTCTACCTACAACAAATGACCCACTCTTTGCCCACAATATGGGAAAGAATGAGGGGCACAACGCCAATTAGAACTGGAAAACATTCTTTGTCTTAACGTGTGACAAACTTGTATGTATTCTGGACTATTAGACTGTAAAAAATTAATTTAACAACATGTATGCAAGCCTTCAGTGCATGCACACATGGTGTTAAAAAAAATCCGGCCTCCTCCTACCCCTTCAGCCGGCCATTCCATCTCCAGAATTGGTGCATTTTTAGGAGTATTATTACACCAATATTTCCTAACATCTAGTTTAAATATAGGATAGTACCTGCTGGCCCAGAATATCCAACGCTCCCGATTGCAAGTGCTGTCCATATCTTTCTTAAATTTGTTACTCCACGATCCAACAGGTGTGTAGCGCGCCAAGTTCCTCTTCATCCCTTGGAGGCACGTTCTTCTGGTACCAATATTAGTACACCATTCCTCTTCTACCTACAACAAATGACCCATTCTTTTCCCACAATTTGGGAAAGAATGAGGGGCACAACGCCAATTCGAACTGGAAAACATTCTTTGTCTTAACGTGTAACAAACTTGTATGTATTCTGGACTATTAGACTGTAAAAAATTAATTTAACAACATGTGTGCAAGGCTTCAGTGCATGCACACATGGTGTTAAAAAAAATCCGGCCTCCTCCTACCCCTTCAGCCGGCCATTCCATCTCCAGAATTGGTTCATTTTTAGGAGTATTATTACACCAATATTTCCTAACATCTAGTTTAAAGTTAGGATAGTACCTGCTGGTCCAGAATATCCAACGCTCCCGATCGCAAGTCCTGTCCATACCTTTCTTAAATGTGTTACTCCACGATCCAACAGGTGTGTAGCGCGCCAAGTTCCTCTTCATCCCTTGGAGGCGTGTTCTTCTGGTACCAATATTAGTACACCATTCCTCTTCTACCTACAACAAATGACCCATTCTTTTCCCACAATTTGGGAAAGACTGAGGGGCACAACGCCAATTCGAACTGGAAAACATTCTTTGTCTTAACATGAACAAACTTGTATGTATTCTGGACTATCAGGCTATAAAAAATAAATTTAACAATATGTGTGCAAGCCTTCAGTGCATGCTAACATGGTGTTAAAAAAAAATCCGGCCTCCTCCTACCCCTTCAGCCGGCTATTCCATCTCCAGAATTGGTGCATTTTTAGGAGTATTATTACACCAATATTTCCTAACATCTAGTTTAAATATAGGATAGTACCTGCTGGCCCAGAATATCCAACGCTCCCGATTGCAAGTGCTGTCCATATCTTTCTTAAATTTGTTACTCCACGATCCAACAGGTGTGTAGCGCGCCAAGTTCCTCTTCATCCCTTGGAGGCACGTTCTTCTGGTACCAATATTAGTACACCATTCCTCTTCTACCTACAACAAATGACCCACTCTTTGCCCACAATATGGGAAAGAATGAGGGGCACAACGCCAATTCGAACTGGAAAACATTCTTTGTCTTAACGTGTAACAAACTTGTATGTATTCTGGACTATTAGACTGTAAAAAATTAATTTAACAACATGTGTGCAAGGCTTCAGTGCATGCACACATGGTGTTAAAAAAAATCCGGCCTCCTCCTACCCCTTCAGCCGGCCATTCCATCTCCAGAATTGGTGCATTTTTAGGAGTATTATTACACCAATATTTCCTAACATCTAGTTTAAAGATAGGATAGTACCTGCTGATCCAGAATATCCAACGCTCCCGATCGCAAGTGCTGTCCATACCTTTCTTAAATGTGTTACTCCAGGATCCAACAGGTGTGTAGCGCGCCAAGTTCCTCTTCATCCCTTGGATGCACGTTCTTCTGGTACCAGTATTAGTACACCATTCCTCTTCTACCTACAACAAATGACCCATTCTTTGCCCACAATATTGGAAAGAATGAGGGGCACAATGCCAATTCGAACTGGAAAACATTCTTTGTCTTAACATGAACAAACTTGTATGTATTCTGGACTATCAGACTGTAAAAAATGAATTTAACAACATGTGTGCAAGCCTTCAGTGCATGCACAGATGGTGTTAAAAAAAATCCGGCCTCCTCCTACCCCTTCAGCCGGCCATTCCATCTCCAGAATTGGTGCATTTTTAGGAGTATTATTACACCAATATTTCCTAACATCTAGTTTAAAGATAGGATAGTACTTGCTGGTCCAGAATATCCAATGATCCCGTTCACAAGTCCTGTCCATACCTTTCTTAAATGTGTTACTCCACGATCCAACAGGTGTGTAGCGCGCCAAGTTCCTCTTCATCCCTTGGAGGCGCGTTCTTCTGGTACCAATATTAGTACACCATTCCTCTTCTACCTACAACAAATGACCCATTATTTTCCCACAATTTGGGAAAGAATGAGGGGCACAACGCCAATTCGAACTGGAAAACATTCTTTGTCTTAACGTGTAACAAACTTGTATGTATTCTGGACTATTAGACTGTAAAAAATTAATTTAACAACATGTGTGCAAGGCTTCAGTGCATGCACACATGGTGTTAAAAAAAAATCCGGCCTCCTCCTACCCCTTCAGCCGGCCATTCCATCTCCAGAATTGGTGCATTTTTAGGAGTATTATTACACCAATATTTCCTAACATCAGTTTAAATATAGGATAGTACCTGCTGGCCCAGAATATCCAACGCACCCGATTGCAAGTGCTGTCCATATCTTTCTTAAATTTGTTACTCCACGATCCAACAGGTGTGTAGCGCGCCAAGTTCCTCTTCATCCCTTGGAGGCATGTTCTTCTGGTACCAATATTAGTACACCATTCCTCTTCTACCTACAACAATTGACCCACTCTATGCCCACAATTTGGGAAAGAATGAGGGGCACAACGCCAATTCGAACTGGAAAACATTCTTTGTCTTAACATGAACAAACTTGTATGTATTCTGGACTATCAAGCTATAAAAAATATATTTAACAACATGTATGCAAGCCTTCAGTGCATGCTAACATGGTGTTAAAAAAAATCCGGCCTCCTCCTACCCCTTCAGCCGGCCATTCCATCTCCAGAATTGGTGCATTTTTAGGAGTATTATTACACCAATATTTCCTAACATCTAGTTTAAAGATAGGATAGTACCTGCTGATCCAGAATATCCAACGCTCCCGATCGCAAGTGCTGTCCATACCTTTCTTAAATGTGTCACTCCAGGATCCAACAGGTGTGTAGCGCGCCAAGTTCCTCTTCATCCCTTGGATGCACGTTCTTCTGGTACAAGTATTAGTACACCATTCCTCTTCTACCTACAACAAATGACCCATTCTTTGCCCACAATATGGGAAAGAATGAGGGGCACAATGCCAATTCGAACTGGAAAACATTCTTTGTCTTAACATGAACAAACTTGTATGTATTCTGGACTATCAGACTGTAAAAAATGAATTTAACAACGTGTGCAAGCCTTCAGTGCATGCACACATGGTGTTAAAAAAAAATCCGGCCTCCTCCTACCCCTTCAGCCGGCCATTCCATCTCCAGAATTGGTGCATTTTTAGGAGTATTATTACACCAATATTTCCTAACATCTAGTTTAAAGATAGGATAGTACCTGCTGATCCAGAATATCCAACGCTCCCGATCGCAAGTGCTGTCCATACCTTTCTTAAATGTGTTACTCCAGGATCCAACAGGTGTGTAGCGCGCCAAGTTCCTCTTCATCCCTTGGAGGCGCGTTCTTCTGGTACCAATATTAGTACACCATTCCTCTTCTACCTACAACAAATGACCCATTCTTTTCCCACAATTTGGGAAAGAATGAGGGGCACAACGCCAATTCGAACTGGAAAACATTCTTTGTCTTAACGTGTGACAAACTTGTATGTATTCTGGACTATCAGGCTATAAAAAATGAATTTAACAACATGTGTGCAAGCCTTCAGTGCATGTACACATGGTGTTAAAAAAAAATCCTGCCTCCTCCTAACCCTTCAGCCGGCCATTCCATGTCCAGAATTGGTGCATTTTTTGGAGTATTATTACACCAATATTTCCTAACATCTGGTTTAAATATAGGATAGTACCTTCTGGCCCAGAATATCCACTGCTCCCGATCGCAAGTGCTGTCCATACCTTTCCTAAATGTGTTACTCCACGATCCAACAGGTGTGTAGCGCGCCAAGTTCCTCTTCATCCCGTGGAGGCGCGTTCTTCTGGTACCAATATTAGTACACCATTCCTCTTATACCTACAACAAATGACCCATTCTTTATCCACAATATGGGAAAGAATGAGGGCACAACGCCAATTCGAACTGGAAAACATTCTTTGTCTTAACGTGTGACAAACTTGTATGTATTCTGGACTATCAGGCTATAAAAAATGAATTTAACAACATGTGTGCAAGCCTTCAGTGCATGCACACATGGAGTTAAAAAAAATCCGGCCTCCTCCTACACCTTCAGCCGGCCATTCCATCTCCAGAATTGGTGCATTTTTAGGAGTATTATTACACCAATATTTCCTAACATCTAGTTTAAAGATAGGATAGTACCTGCTGATCCAAAATATACAACGCTCCCGATCGCAAGTGCTGTCCATACCTTTCCTAAATGTGTTACTCCAGGATCCAACAGGTGTGTAGCGCGCCAAGTTCCTCTTCATCCCTTGGAGGCGCGTTCTTCTGGTACCAATATTAGTACACCATTCCTCTTCTACCTACAACAAATGACCCATTCTTTTCCCACAATTTGGGAAAGAATGAGGGGCACAACGCCAATTCGAACTGGAAAACATTCTTTGTCTTAACATGAACAAACTTGTATGTATTCTGGACTATCAAGCTATAAAAAATAAATTTAACAACATGTGTGCAAGCCTTCAGTGCATGCACACATGGTGTTAAAAAAAATCCGGCCTCCTCCTCCCCTTCAGCCGGCCATTCCATCTCCAGAATTGGTGCATTTTTAGGAGTATTATTACACCAATATTTCCTAACATCTAGTTTAAATATAGGATAGTACCTGCTGGCCCAGAATATCCAACGCTCCCGATTGCAAGTGCTGTCCATATCTTTCTTAAATTTGTTACTCCACGATCCAACAGGTGTGTAGCGCGCCAAGTTCCTCTTCATCCCTTGGAGGCACGTTCTTCTGGTACCAATATTAGTACACCATTCCTCTTCTACCTACAACAAATGACCCACTCTTTGCCCACAATATGGGAAAGAATGAGGGGCACAACGCCAATTCGAACTGGAAAACATTCTTTGTCTTAACATGAACAAACTTGTATGTATTCTGGACTATCAGGCTATAAAAAATAAATTTAACAACATGTGTGCAAGCCTTCAGTGCATGCACACATGGTGTTAAAAAAAATCCGGCCTCCTCCTACCCCTTCAGCCGGCCATTCCATCTCCAGAATTGGTGCATTTTTAGGAGTATTATTAGACCACTATTTCCTAACATCTAGTTTAAATATAGGATAGTACCTGCTGGCCCAGAATATCCAATGCTCCCGATCGCAAGTGCTGTACATACCTTTCCTAAATGTGTTACTCCACGATCCAACAGGTTTGTAGCGCGCCAAGTTCCTCTTCATCCCTTGGTGGCGCGTTCTTCTGGTACCAATATTAGTACACCATTCCTCTTCTACCTACAACAAATGACCCATTCTTTGCCCACAATATGGGAAAGAATGAGGGGCACAACGCCAATTCGAACTGGAAAACATTCGTTGTCTTAACGTGTGACAAACCTGTATGTATTCTGGACTATCAGGCTGTAAAAAAATGAATTTAATAACATGTGTGCAAGCCTTCAGTGCATGCACACATGGTGTTAAAAAAAATCCGGCCTCCTCCTACCCCTTCAGCCGGCCATTCCATCTCCATAAGTGGTGCATTTTTAGGAGTATTATTACACCAATATTTCCTAAAATCTAGTTTAAATATAGGATAGTATCTGCTGGCCCAGAATATCCAACGCTCCAGATCGCAAGTGCTGTCCATACCTTTCTTAAATGTGTTACTCCAGGATCCAACAGGTGTGAAGCGCGCCAAGTTCCTCTTCATCCCTTGGATGCACGTTCTTCTTGTACCAAGATTAGTACGCCATTCCTCTTCTACCTACAACAAATGACCCATTCTTTGCCCACAATATGGGAAAGAATGAGGGGCACAACGCCAATTCGAACTGGAAAACATTCTTTGTCTTAACATGAACAAACTTGTATGTATTCTGGACTATCAAGCTATAAAAAATAAATTTAACAACATGTATGCAAGCCTTCAGTGCATGCTAACATGGTGTTAAAAAAAATCCGGCCTCCTCCTACCCCTTCAGCCGGCCATTCCATCTCCAGAATTGGTGCATTTTTAGGAGTATTATTACACCAATATTTCCTAACATCTAGTTTAAATATAGGATAGTACCTGCTGGCCCAGAATATCCAACGCTCCCGATTGCAAGTGCTGTCCATATCTTTCTTAAATTTGTTACTCCACGATCGAACAGGTGTGTAGCGCCAAGTTCCTCTTCATCCCTTGGAGGCACGTTCTTCTGGTACCAATATTAGTACACCATTCCTCTTCTACCTACAACAAATGACCCATTCTTTGCCCACAATATGGGAAAGAATGAGGGGCACAATGCCAATTCGAACTGGAAAACATTCTTTGTCTTAACATGAACAAACTTGTATGTATTCTGGACTATCAGGCTATAAAAAATAAATTTAACAACATGTGTGCAAGCCTTCAGTGCATGCACACATGGTGTTAAACAAAATCCGGCCTCCTCTAACCCCTTCAGCCAGCCATTCCATCTCCAGAATTGGTGCATTTTTAGGAGTATTATTACACCAATATTTCCTAACATCTAGTTTAAAGTTAGGATAGTACCTGCTGGTCCAGAATATCCAACGCTCCTGATCGCAAGTCCTGTCCATACCTTTCTTAAATGTGTTACTCCACGATCCAACAGGTGTGTAGCGCGCCAAGTTCCTCTTCATCCCTTGGAGGCGCGTTCTTCTGGTACCAATATTAGTACACCATTCCTCTTCTACCTACAACAAATGACCCATTCTTTTCCCACAATTTGGGAAAGAATGAGGGGCACAAAGCCAATTCGAACTGGAAAACATTCTTTGTCTTAACATGAACAAACTTGTATGTATTCTGAACTATCAGGCTATAAAAAATAAATTTAACAACATGTGTGCAAGCCTTGAGTGCATGCACACATGGTGTTAAAAAAAATCCGGCCTCCTCCTCCCCTTCAGCCAGCCATTCCATCTCCAGAATTGGTGCATTTTTAGGAGTATTATTACACCAATATTTCCTAACATCTAGTTTAAATATAGGATAGTACCTGCTGGCCCAGAATATCCAACGTACCCGATCGCAAGTGCTGTCCATACCCTTCTTAAATTTGTTACTCCACGATCCAACAGGTTTGTAGCGCTCCAACTTCCTCTTCATCCCTTGGAGGCGCGTTCTTCTGGTACAAATATTAGTACACCATTCCTCTTCTACCTACAACAAATGACCCATTCTTTGCCCACAATATGGGAAAGAATGAGGGGCACAACGCCAATTCGAACTGGAAATCATTCTTTGTCTTAACATGTGACAAACTTGTATGTATTCTGGACTATCAGGCTATAAAAAATTAATTTAATTACATGTGTGCAAGCCTTCAGTGCATGCACACATGGTGTTAAAAAAAATCCGGCCTCCTCCTACCCCTTTAGCCGGCCATTCCATCTCCAGAATTGGTGCATTTTTAGGAGTATTATTACACCAATATTTCCTAACATCTAGTTTAAATATAGGATAGTACCTGCTGGCCCAGAATATCCAATGCTCCTGATCGCAAGTGCTGTCCATACCCTTCCTAAATGTGTTACTCCACTATCCAACAGGTGTAGCGCTCCAAGTTCCTCTTCATCCCTTGGAGGCGCGTTCTTCTGGTACCAATATTAGTACACCATTCCTCTTCTACCTACAACAAATGACCCATTCTTTGCCCACAATATGGGAAAGAATGAGGGGCACAACGCAAATTCGAACTGAAAAACATTCTTTGTCTTAACGTGTGACAAACTTGTATGTATTCTGGACTATCAGGCTATAAAAAATGAATTTAATTACATGTGTGCAAGCCTTCAGTGCATGCACACATGGTGTTAAAAAAAATCCGGCCTCCTCCTACCCCTTCAGCCGGCCATTCCATCTCCAGAATTGGTGCATTTTTAGGAGTATTATTACACCAATATTTCCTAACATCTAGTTTAAATATAGGATAGTACCTGCTGGCCCAGAATATCCAACGCTCCTGATCGCAAGTGCTGTCCATACCCTTCCTAAATGTGTTACTCCACGATCCAACAGGTGTGTAGCGCTCCAAGTTCCTCTTCATCCCTTGGAGGCACGTTCTTCTGATACCAATATTAGTACACCATTCCTCTTCTACCTACAACAAATGACCCATTCTTTGCCCACAATATGGGAAAGAATGAGGGGCACAACGCCAATTCGAACTGGAAAACATTCTTTGTCTTAACATGAACAAACTTGTATGTATTCTGGACTATCAGGCTATAAAAAATAAATTTAACAACATGTGTGCAAGCCTTCAGTGCATGCACACATGGTGTTAAACAAAATCCGGCCTCCTCTAACCCCTTCAGCCGGCCATTCCATCTCCAGAATTGGTGCATTTTTAGGAGTATTATTACACCAATATTTCCTAACATCTAGTTTAAAGTTAGGATAGTACCTGCTGGTCCAGAATATCCAACGCTCCTGATCGCAAGTCCTGTCCATACCTTTCTTAAATGTGTTACTCCACGATCCAACAGGTGTGTAGCGCGCCAAGTTCCTCTTCATCCCTTGGAGGCACGTTCTTCTGGTACCAATATTAGTACACCATTCCTCTTCTACCTACAACAAATGACCCATTCTTTGCCCACAATATGGGAAAGAATGAGGGGCACAATGCCAATTCGAACTGGAAAACATTCTTTGTCTTAACATGAACAAACTTGTATGTATTCTGGACTATCAGGCTATAAAAAATAAATTTAACAACATGTGTGCAAGCCTTCAGTGCATGCACACATGGTGTTAAACAAAATCCGGCCTCCTCTAACCCCTTCAGCCGGCCATTCCATCTCCAGAATTGGTGCATTTTTAGGAGTATTATTACACCAATATTTCCTAACATCTAGTTTAAAGTTAGGATAGTACCTGCTGGTCCAGAATATCCAACGCTCCTGATCGCAAGTCCTGTCCATACCTTTCTTAAATGTGTTACTCCACGATCCAACAGGTGTGTAGCGCGCCAAGTTCCTCTTCATCCCTTGGAGGCGCGTTCTTCTGGTACCAATATTAGTACACCATTCCTCTTCTACCTTCAACAAATGACCCATTCTTTTCCCACAATTTGGGAAAGAATGAGGGAAACAAAGCCAATTCGAACTGGAAAACATTCTTTGTCTTAACATGAACAAACTTGTATGTATTCTGGACTATCAGGCTATAAAAAATAAATTTAACAACATGTGTGCAAGCCTTCAGTGCATGCACACATGGTGTTAAAAAAAATCCGGCCTCCTCCTCCCCTTCAGCCGGCCATTCCATCTCCAGAATTGGTGCATTTTTAGGAGTATTATTACACCAATATTTCCTAACATCTAGTTTAAATATAGGATAGTACCTGCTGGCCCAGAATATCCAACGCTCCCGATTGCAAGTGCTGTCCATATCTTTCTTAAATTTGTTACTCCACGATCCAACAGGTGTGTAGCGCGCCAAGTTCCTCTTCATCCCTTGGAGTCACGTTCTTCTGGTACCAATATTAGTACACCATTCCTCTTCTACCTACAACAAATGACCCACTCTTTGCCCACAATATGGGAAAGAATGAGGGGCACAACGCAAATTCGAACTGGAAAACATTCTTTGTCTTAACGTGTGACAAACTTGTATGTATTCTGGACTATCAGGCTGTAAAAAATGAATTTAACAACATGTGTGCAAGCCTTCAGTGCATGCACACATGGTGTTAAAAAAAATCCGGCCTCCTCCTAACCCTTCAGCCGGCCATTTCATGTCCAGAATTGGTGCATTTTTAGGAGTATTATTACACCAATATTTCCTAACATCTAGTTTAAATATAGGATAGTACCTGCTGGCCCAGAATATCCAACGCTCCTGATCGCAAGTGCTGTCCATACCCTTCCTAAATGTGTTACTCCACGATCCAACAGGTGTGTAGCGCTCCAAGTTCCTCTTCATCCCTTGGAGGCACGTTCTTCTGATACCAATATTAGTACACCATTCCTCTTCTACCTACAACAAATGACCCATTCTTTGCCCACAATATGGGAAAGAATGAGGGGCACAACGCCAATTCGAACTGGAAAACATTCTTTGTCTTAACGTGTGACAAACCTGTATGTATTCTGGACTATCAGGCTGTAAAAAATGAATTTAATAACATGTGTGCAAGCCTTCAGTGCATGCACACATGGTGTTAAAAAAAATCCGGCCTCCTCCTACCCCTTCAGCCGGCCATTCCATCTCCATAAGTGGTGCATTTTTAGGAGTATTATTACACCAATATTTCCTAACATCTAGTTTAAATATAGGATAGTATCTGCTGGCCCAGAATATCCAACGCTCCCGATCGCAAGTGCTGTCCATACCTTTCCTAAATGTGTTACTCCACGATACAACAGGTGTGTAGCGCGCCAAGTTCCTCTTCATCCCTTGGAGGCGCGTTCTTCTGGTACCAATATTAGTACACCATTCCTCTTCTACCTACAACAAATGACCCATTCTTTTCCCACAATATGGGAAAGAATGAGGGGAACAACGCCAATTCGAACTGGAAAACTTTCTTTGTCTTACCATTAATAATCTTGTATGTATTCTGGACTATCAGGCTATAAAAAATAAATCTAACAACATGTGTGCAAGCCTTCAGTGCATGCCAAACTGTTGGGGAAAGAAAATACTATAACGTCTTGGTGCCACAGATCGCATCTTGTCTGGCATGCAAGCTTACAAACCCTCTCTGCACAGAGAATCCCTGTGACATCATTAGTGATGTCACAGGGTTCCCTATCAACTTCGCCAATGCAGAAGCAGCTCTTTAACATCCGGCAGCTATCCATATGAGCGCGTGTTTAGGGCTTTTTGTAACAGGGAATTAATTATTTTATTCCCTGTCACTTTACAGGATCGGGCTGCCAGTGTGACAGCCCGATTGTAACGATGGGATTGTATGCAGGATCGCGCAGTGTTATAAACACATGTAAATGAACAGGTTCCTGGCACAGGGATGAGTCCATTAGCCCACTAATTTACGTGGCTGGGGCGGGAAGGGGGTTCAATTGCACGGTATTTGGTGTCAGAAAGATGTCATACTCCACAGCAGCCACTAGATGGATCCACCGTCTAAATTTACAATCCGCATACCTTCAATATAAGCTTCCCATTCTGGATGTAGCCCCTTCTCCAGGTGATTGGTTACCGGGCACTCTCTTCGAGATGAAGCTCCTCCTCTAGCGGATTGGTTCGGTTACTGGGCACCTACTTCTGGATGTAGCTCATACTCGGTGGATATTGTCACCAGGGCATAATGGGGGTTGCAAAATCTGGGGGCAATATAAAATCACTTTACTATTTATACCTATCCACCTGTAGCTGTCCTGCTCTCTAAACCTCACAGGGGTAAGAATATATGTAATAAATCGAAAAACTAGAGATGGAGGCTGAACCAATAAAACTATTTTATTCTAAATTTATAGAATAGTTGAATAAATATCATATAATATAAGCTTCAAAATTTAGACAAAGAAACCAGGATCAGTGCAAAGCTGCACAAGTATTAACCCCTTCCCGACATATATACAGTGCACACCCCAGGTCTGCCATCTTTGTACTCCTATGAAGCCCTGCCTCTTCATAGGAGACTGTTAGGCGGGATTCACACGACAGGGTTTCCAGGCCGAGTGCCGGCCGTTCATAAATCGTCCGGCACCCGGCTGCATTAGGAATAATAGACCCCTAATGGGGCTATTCACACGACCGATTTTTTGACGGTCGGAAAAACCGGCCGTCAAAAAATGGGACATACCCTATTTTCGGCCGGGTGCCCGGCCGCCCGGTTTCCATAGAAGTCTATGGGGCCGGGTAATACACGGCCATCACCGGAATATGTCCCGAGTGATGGCCGGGTCTACCGTCGCTCACGCACTCTCTCTCCTCCTTCTCACAGTGCAGAGTGCATGTGAGGAGGAGGAGGAGGGTCTTTTTTTGCTCCCTGTAGGAGTCGGCCGGGGATTGGGGATTCCGCTACAGGAGAAGTGCGTGACTACACTGTCCATATATGGACACAGCGAAGTTACGCACTTCTGCAGCGGAATCCCCGACTCTATGGCCAGGGATGCCGCTACAGGAGAAGTGCGTGACTACACTGTCCATGTATGGACACAGCGAAGTCACGCACTTCTGAAGCGGAATCCCCGACTCTATGGCCGGGGATGCTGCTACAGGAGAAGTGAGTGACTACACTGTCCATATATGGACACAGCGAAGTCACTCACTTCTGCAGCGGAATCCCTGACTCTATGGCCGGGGATTCCGCTACAGGAGAAGTGAGTGACTACACTGTCCATATATGGACACAGCGATGTCACTCACTTCTGCAGCGGAATCCCTAACTCTATGGCCGGGGATTCTGCTACAGGAGAAGTGAGTGACTACACTGTCCATATATGGACACAGCGATGTCACTCACTTATGCAGCGGAATCCACGACTCTATGGCCGGGGATTCCGCTACAGGAGAAGTGAGTGACTACACTGTACATATATGGACACAGTGACGTCACTCACTTCTGAAGCGGAATTCCCGACCTGTGGCAGGGGGCTGGGTGGCATCACCTACAGGGGGCTGGGTGGCATTACCTACAGGGGGCTGGGTGGCATTACCTACCAGGGGGGCTGTGGCATTATCTACAAAGGGCTGCGTGTGGCAACAAATTTAATTGAAATTCATCCGATTTTAAAACGGACAGGGAAAAAAACGGATGCAAATCGGGTCCAAATCGGCCGGTAAAAACGGCAACTCGGCCCGGAACGGAATTGGAACGGATGCAAACCGGATGCAAACCGGCCGGGAAAATCGGCCAAAAACGGCCGATTTTCCCGGCCGACACTCGGACCATGTCGTGTGAATGAGGCCTCAGAGTCGTGTTATACTGCAATACATTAGTATTGCAGTATATCGTGCAAGCGATCTAACGATGATATAAAATGAAATGAAATAACAAGTGATCAAAAAGTCTCACGTACCCCAAAATGGTACCAATATAAACTGCAGCTCGCCCTGCAAAAATAAGCCCTCACACGGCTAAATCAACAGAAAAATAAAAACGTTATGGCTCTCAGAATGTGGCGACAAAACTCAAATTTTATTTTTAACAATCAGTTTTTTCCTTGTAAAAGTAGTAAAACATAAAGAAAACAATATAAATTTGGTATCGCTGTAATCGTATCGACCCGCAGAATAAATTTAACATGCCGTTTTTATCGGACGGTGAACGCCGTAAAAACAAAACCACCCAAAAGGTTGAGGAATCGCTGTTTTTTTCCTATTCCTCACGAGATATATATTTTTTCTTGTTTCCCACTATATTATATGGTACAAAAAATGGTGCTGTGAAAATCTACAACTCGTCCCGCAAAAAACAAGTCCCATACGGCAATATTGATGGAAAAATAAAAGAGTTATGGTTTTTGGAAGGTGGGGAGGAAAAAACAAATGTTCAAATCCGAAAAATGGCTGCGGAGGGAAGGGGTTAATACAGAATCCATATAAATTACCACATATCATCAGTAGACAACTTTATATCAAGTTCATCTAAACTAAATATACAACCATATATATATATATATATATATATATATATATATATACACATACAAACTCTAGTTATAGCAAAGACAATGCTGTTTATACTAAAACCAAGCAGAAGAACTAGAAGTCCCAGCAAATGTATTCAAATAATGGTTGCTAGAACCACAGATCCCAGCAATTTCAGTTCAATGGAGTTCATAAAAAAACAGGCACTTTACAATGTTCTTTTGTAGAACTATAAGTCTCAGCAACTCTAAATCAGATGTATATAGATACCACTAAAGATATTCTCATCTTCACATACAGTATATACTCACAAATGTTTCTCATTACAATATGGAGGGGGCTCTATTGGTCTTCTTATAATCCACAGGTAATACCACAGATGAATCCTCACTGGTTTTCTTTATAATCCACAAGTAGTAGGCAGATATTTCCTCACTGTAGGCCCATCTCAGAGGCAACCCACACAGAGGCCACCACACAGGTTCAACTGCCATCCACACAAAGATAGGTAGACTCACCATGGGTCCAACTGCCATCCACACAAAGATAGGTAGACTCACCATGGGTCCAACTGTCATCCACACAAAGATAGGTAGACTCTCCCTGGCTCCAATTGTCATCCACACGAAGATAGGTAGACTCTCAGTGGCTCCAACTGTCATTCACAGGTAGTTTGGTTGACTCTCACTGGCTCTATTTGTAATCCTCATATAGGTAATGACTGCAGTCCAATCTCACTGTCAGCCTATACAGAGGCTATTATTATCCTGGACACAGGCTATGGTCTATAACACAACTCCTAAGTCACAGTCTTCTGTTGGGTCCTCTTCAAATATCATCAAAAAAGAAAAGATTTCCATTGGCTGCTCTGCTTGGGGGTGGGACTTTCTGTAGGCAGCTCTCCTATTGGCCAGTGGGGGGTCTTCTGGTAGGCGGAGCTTCCTCTCTCCAATGACTCTTTATCTTGGCTTACTATCGCTGGTGCTGTTGCTTCTGTCCTATCAGCATCATCGCCACTCCTGCTCCTGTGACTCTCTTCGGGCCCTCTTCAGCTCCTGATTCCATTTTGAATTGCCTCTGTGCCACAGTTACCATAGTAACAGTAATCCAGTGGCCTATCAACAGAACAAAGGCCTTTATATAGGCCCATACATTAAAAAAAAAAAGCTGTTTCTCCCCCTCACACATACAAGGATGCAGCCGCAAGCGGCTGAAAATGCACGTCAGTGCAGTGGAAATTCCCACACGATTTAACCCGTTAATCGTGGGGCCATTCGCCATCGCATGAAGCTTGGTTTAGTCGCTTGCAGCTTCCGCCAAGTCTGTTATTACCCCCAGATTCCGCAGCTTTATTCACTAGCTGAGTCAGCCAATAACGAAGTCTGCTCATTATCTAACCCAGATAAGCTGCCAAATGTCCGCAACTCACATGTGGAGTAGAAAGCTTTACAGCTACAGATGATAGTTAGTTCTGCAAATGAGGGCAGGTGCAGGCAGTGCAAGAGTCAGACGATCTTTAGGGCAGGGCCAGTCTCCCAGTAAACATTTACGGCCGCACCAAACTTAGGCCCGTGGATCAGTTAGCATGGCTGCAATTACTTACCGCTCCTCAGACTTCTTCTCCTCCTTTTGTGCCGTCTGCAACACATTGCGTCCTGACGCCGTCCAGCGTTAGGACGTGGTGAGTGGTGGCTGTAATGCGTGGCGGATGGCAGAAGAGGAGGAGAAGACGCCGGGGAGAAAAAAGCGGTACGTATAAGTAAGCGTCTGATCTGGGGTAAGCGTCTGATCTGGGGTCTGATTAGTTTAGGGGGTCTGGTCTGAGGTCAGATTAATTTAGGGGCCTGGACTGGGATCTGATTGGTTAGGGGATCTGGTTAATTAGAGGAATCTGTCACCGCATTAGTGTTAGGAAGGAATTTCTAGATATTCATGAGCTCCTGACTCCCCCTGCCCACTGTTTGATAGCTTTCTTGCTATGCACAGTAATTGGGAGAAAACTGTCAATAAGCGTTGGCTGGGGGGGGGGGGTGACAGCTTATGAATATGATGGACTCATTCTCCACAATGCGATGCAAGCGCTACAGCAAATAGAGTGTACATTTTACAAAAACTACACCACAGGCAGACATAACACTCACAAATCTGAAATCAGTTTTTCTGTCTCTACATTATGCTGCCCTGAGAGAGAGCATCATAGAGGTGGTGATAGATTTCCTCTAAGGGGTCTGGTGTCTGAATTTATTTGTGTTGCCATAGGTGTTGGGAATGGCTGTAAAACAAAGGGGCCAAATATGTGTCAGCATCAAACTCTACAGTCGGCAGAAAAAGTCGTTATAATGGCCTGAAATGAAAAGAGAACGGCTACAATCGGAGAAGATGTCACCTGTGAATCACTGGATATATAGAGGAGCTGTCACCTCTCCTGACCTCTCGGGCAATGCCTCTGCACAAAAAAGCATAATAATCAATGCATTTCTATGCAGCAATGTATATGTATACCGGCCCGACGGAGGCCAAAAGTACACTCTTTTAGCCTCTGAGAGTGAATACAGGCCAATTGGTAAGTTTGGCGTATTTGCTGGGAGCTTTACCCTGCATATAGACCAAAAGTAGGGCTAAAATGTGATGTGAACAGAGTCTATTGACAGGCTTGGTGACTGTTGCCAATGATAACCAGCAGAATTTTGAATGCAGCTCATGGACAATGTAGATGTCACATGACTGCATGTCCATGACGGTTGATAGTTTACATATAGTCACAATGTTTCTGAAGAGTGGACCCTGGGGAGATTTTCTACAAAATGTGTGTTATAAAATGTCCCCTTTTTTATCATATCCTAAAAAAAAACAAATAAACCCTTTAACCCCTTCCTGCAAAGCACAGTACTATTACGTTGCGGTGATAGTGCGGGCTCAGGAGCTGAGCCCGCACCATCACCGCCAGGTGACAGCTGTATGTTACTAGCATCCGATATGGCTGATTAACCCCTCAGATGCTGCGTTCAATAGAGATCACAGCATGTGAGGAGTTTTTAGGTATTGACACCCCAGCAACGTGATCGCTGAGTTGCCGGTGGCTGCAAAGGCTATCAGAGGCCTAATACTTAAAGGAACAGTGTCATCACAAATTATTTTTTTATATGTTAAAGATGTTAGTGCTTTATTAAAAACGTTTATATTCATTTGTGTGTTTGTGTTTTACTTTTTCTTATTTTTACACTTTTTCTTCCCTATGGGGGCTGCCATTTTTTGTTCCATTTCTGTGTGTGTCGATTAACGACACATACAGACATGGAATACGGCAGCCACAGTCCCATAGGGACTGCGAACGGCTCCCGTCCCATTGACTGCAGTGTACGGCGTCTGTGTGGGAACTGCGCATGCGCCGCTCCCACACAGTCCTATTCGAAATTGGCGCCGTCCGGCGCCATTTTCCTGTGGACCGGAAGTCGCGGCCGGACAGTAATATTACTACTTCCGGTCGCGGCTTCCGGATTTGTGCACTTGCACCAGCGGCAGCAAACAGAGCGGACGGGCCGGAGGGAGCCGCGGCGGCAGGAGCAGGTAAGAGATCTCAATGTATGTTCGTGTTTGTGTGTGTTTACTACTGTATGTTAACCTACTACACTGTGGGTTAGCTCAAAAAATGGCGACACACAGTGTAGGAGGTTACACCGTTCAAACCCCTCGTTTATCCCGGCACTAGCCAGGATAAAGGAGGGGGGAATGCTGAGAGCTCACTAGAGCGAGGGCTTTTAACCCAATGTTGCAATGCTGCAACTTTGGGAACAGCTCCATCTAGTGGCCAAAAATGGGTAGTATTATAAATTAGAAATAATTTATAATATTTCCAGACTCGTGCAAAAAAAATAAAAAAAATTTGAACAATGTTTAATCACCCACACACTAAATGTTTAATTTTTTTTTAAAAAACATGTTTTTCTGGCAACACATTCCCTTTAACTTCCAGTTTGCCAGCAATGGAAGCCTCCTATGCCCCGCTCGGCAGCGGGGCCTAAAAGGCTTCCTGTACCATCGTCAAGATGGCGCCGGCTCAGCTTCTGGCTCAGAAGCTGCGCCGGCGTCATCAGCAGTGGGTGTCCGCTGTATGTTACAGCAGACAACCCTCTGTAATGGCAGTAACCGGAGCTAGCCACCGTGACCAGCGCTCCTTTCATTTTTATTTAGCTGCGCAGACGCCGGAAGTCAGAGGTTAGTCATGGAGAACTTCGGGGGACTTTCGGTCCCCCGTTCTCCCTATCAATGCCAGCGATCACACATGTATCCCCTATCCTGTGGATAGGGGATACATGTCTTTTGTAGGACACACTGTAGGTCGTTTTTTTTTGTGGGGTTGGGGCTGCATGGCGTTACCTACCGGGGGGGCTGTATGGCATTACCTACAGGGGGTATACGCCATACAGCCCCATGTAGATAACTCCATACAGCCCCCTCTGTAGATAACTCCATACAGCCCCCTCTGTAGATAACTCCATACAGCCCCCTCTGTAGATAACGCCATACAGCGCCCTGTAGAGAACGCCATACAGCCCCCTCTGTAGATAACGCCATACAGCCCCCCTGTAGATAACGCCATACAGCCCCCACTGTAGAGAACTCCATACAGCCCCCTCTGTAGATAACTCCATACAGCCCCCCGGTAGATAACGCCATACAGCCCCCACTGTAGAGAACTCCATACAGCCCCCACGGTAGAGAACTCCATACAGCCCCCTCTGTAGATAACTCCATACAGCCCCCTCTGTAGATAACTGCATACAGCCCCCTCTGTAGATAACGCCATACAGCCCCCCTTTAGATAACGCCATACAGCCCCCACTGTAGAGAACTCCATACAGCCCCCACTGTAGAGAACTCCATACAGCCCCCTCTGTAGATAACTCCATACAGCCCCCACTGTAGAGAACGGCATACAGCCCTCACTGTAGAGAACGCCATACAGAGTCCCCGCTGTAGATAACAGTGCCAGTGGCGTAGCTATAGGGGTCGCAGTTGCGACCGGGCCCCTAAGCCTGAGGGGCCCACGGGCCCCCCTCGCCACACAAAACGACACATACAGACATGGAATACGGCAGCCACAGTCCCATAGGGACTGCGAACGGCTCCCGTCCCATTGACTGCAGTGTACGGCGTCTGTGTGGGAACTGCGCATGCGCCGCTCCCACACAGTCCTATTCGAAATTGGCGCCGTCCGGCGCCATTTTCCTGTGGACCGGAAGTCGCGGCCGGACAGTAATATTACTACTTCCGGTCGCGGCTTCCGGATTTGTGCACTTGCACCAGCGGCAGCAAACAGAGCGGACGGGCCGGAGGGAGCCGCGGCGGCAGGAGCAGGTAAGAGATCTCAATGTATGTTCGTGTTTGTGTGTGTTTACTACTGTATGTTAACCTACTACACTGTGGGTTAGCTCAAAAAATGGCGACACACAGTGTAGGAGGTTACACCGTTCAAACCCCTCGTTTATCCCGGCACTAGCCAGGATAAAGGAGGGGGGAATGCTGAGAGCTCACTAGAGCGAGGGCTTTTAACCCAATGTTGCAATGCTGCAACTTTGGGAACAGCTCCATCTAGTGGCCAAAAATGGGTAGTATTATAAATTAGAAATAATTTATAATATTTCCAGACTCGTGCAAAAAAAATAAAAAAAATTTGAACAATGTTTAATCACCCACACACTAAATGTTTAATTTTTTTTTAAAAAACATGTTTTTCTGGCAACACATTCCCTTTAACTTCCAGTTTGCCAGCAATGGAAGCCTCCTATGCCCCGCTCGGCAGCGGGGCCTAAAAGGCTTCCTGTACCATCGTCAAGATGGCGCCGGCTCAGCTTCTGGCTCAGAAGCTGCGCCGGCGTCATCAGCAGTGGGTGTCCGCTGTATGTTACAGCAGACAACCCTCTGTAATGGCAGTAACCGGAGCTAGCCACCGTGACCAGCGCTCCTTTCATTTTTATTTAGCTGCGCAGACGCCGGAAGTCAGAGGTTAGTCATGGAGAACTTCGGGGGACTTTCGGTCCCCCGTTCTCCCTATCAATGCCAGCGATCACACATGTATCCCCTATCCTGTGGATAGGGGATACATGTCTTTTGTAGGACACACTGTAGGTCGTTTTTTTTTGTGGGGTTGGGGCTGCATGGCGTTACCTACCGGGGGGGCTGTATGGCATTACCTACAGGGGGTATACGCCATACAGCCCCATGTAGATAACTCCATACAGCCCCCTCTGTAGATAACTCCATACAGCCCCCTCTGTAGATAACTCCATACAGCCCCCTCTGTAGATAACGCCATACAGCCCCCTGTAGAGAACGCCATACAGCCCCCTCTGTAGATAACGCCATACAGCCCCCCTGTAGATAACGCCATACAGCCCCCACTGTAGAGAACTCCATACAGCCCCCTCTGTAGATAACTCCATACAGCCCCCCTGTAGATAACGCCATACAGCCCCCACTGTAGAGAACTCCATACAGCCCCCACTGTAGAGAACTCCATACAGCCCCCACTGTAGAGAACTCCATACAGCCCCCTCTGTAGATAACTCCATACAGCCCCCACTGTAGAGAACTCCATACAGCCCCCTCTGTAGATAACTCCATACAGCCCCCTCTGTAGATAACTGCATACAGCCCCCTCTGTAGATAACGCCATACAGCCCCCCTGTAGATAACGCCATACAGCCCCCACTGTAGAGAACTCCATACAGCCCCCACTGTAGAGAACTCCATACAGCCCCCTCTGTAGATAACTCCATACAGCCCCCACTGTAGAGAACGCCATACAGCCCTCACTGTAGAGAACGCCATACAGAGTCCCCGCTGTAGATAACAGTGCCAGTGGCGTAGCTATAGGGGTCGCAGTTGCGACCGGGCCCCTAAGCCTGAGGGGCCCACGGGCCCCCCTCGCCACACTTAGAGTGTCCGTATCATTGCTTCTTAGATAAAATCGATCTTTACACAGCGCAGGTGCAGCAGCGTGTGTAATCCCCCTCCCTTCTTGTGCTCTGAGGCACTGGATTGGAGGAGACGGGAGGAGGAGTCTAGATACACACACTGCCGCACGCTGTGTAAGGAGAAGCTCATGTCTTATCACAGCTCGTTTCCCCCACATCCATGTGAGTTCTGGACAGGCGTTACTCATACAGTTACATGGTCTTTCTTTAGTGGCTTTCCCTATACTGTTTGATCTTTGCTGTCTCTCTCTGTTCTTTCTATCCTGCAAATAGAGGACAGAACGGGAGGATTCAGCAGTGAGAGCAGCGCAGACAGGACACTGATAACAGGTTACTGAGGGTCATAATTCATTACAGGACAGCTCAGCCTCCAGTTATCGGGAAGACACTGATAAGGGGGCTAGAGGTTACTGTGGGTCATGATTGCACATTACTGGAGGTCTGGAGCTGTGCTGTAATGTGAAGCACACAGCTCTGCTATGCCAGTGTCTATTGGAAACTATAGATAATAAAGAGGCTGCTCCTACAGATTTGTTAGATAATATCTAGTATTAGTAGGCATTTTCTTAAGTTTTTTTTTTTTTACAGAATCATAAATTATCACCTATCCTTAGGATAAGTGATCATTTTGTTATCGCTGGGACTCACTGGCGTAGCTATAGGGGTCGCAGTGGTCGCAATTGCGACCGGGCCCCGAAGCCAGGGGGGCCCACAGCCCCCGCACCACATCAATAAAAAGTTACTATAGTAACTCGGGCCGCGGGCCCATTACTATAGTAACAGACTGTACTTACCTTCCTGGTTCCGGATTGCAGCAGAGGTCCTGACGTCAAGCGCTGTGCGCAGCGCATGACGTCACAGCGCTATGCGCCGCGCACAGCATCGAGAGGACAGAACTTCTGCCGCGGCTGAAGAGGAAGGTAAGGTTAGCCCTGACAGGCGGGGTCCGACTCCCGGGACCCACCAATCAGCTGTTTTGAAGGGGCCGCAGCACTCGTACTAGAGCTGCTTCCCCTTCATTCCGGTCACACTGTGAATCGGTGTCAGAGATTCACAGTGTGAGCGAGTAGTGAAATGAAGGGGAAGCAGCTGTCGTACGAGTGCTGCGGCCCCTTCAAAACATCTGATTGGCGGGTCCCGGGAGACGGACCCCAACACATCAGCTATTGATGGCCTATCCTGAGGATATATCCAAAGCAGAAAATTACCACAGCACTGGACCACAAGTGGGTGCACGCCTCAATAGGACCAGATCCGCGGTCCCCAATATCAGATAGACAAAATAGACGAGGAGACAGCACTTCACATGCTTGAGAAAGGTCCTGCTGGACTGAAACGTCGCACGGGTGATTAAAAAGCTGACATGTTGGAAGTGCTGTCTCCTCGTCTATTTTGTCTATCCTGAGGATAGGCCATCAATGTTTAGGGACTGCACAACCCCTAAGCCTACGATGTAGCAGGCTTAGGGGGCCCATGAGACAGGATCACAGATTGTGTGATCCTGTCTGCTGGGCCCTGTATATAAGCGTACCACATTGTAGGTTTAGATACAGGGCCCCAGCACACAGTAATCTTATACTGTATAACATTACTGTCTGCTGGACCCTGTATCTAAGCCTAACACATGTGTTACTAATCGTTTTTCTTGTGTGTTTTATTACAGGTTCGGTCTTTGGACTACGTCGGATTCCAGGACTACTTCGATGACGGCTTTTTTATTTATGATCAATAAAATGATTAATGAGGGTTGTGTGGGTTTTTTTTTTTATTTCTATAAAATATTTTTTCTATGTCTTTGTGGTTTTTTTTTTAACTATATTACTACCGCCTTAGTAATGGCCGCCGGCTGATTGACAGCATCCTTTGCTAAGGCGGGGCTTAGTGTTAGCCGGTGCAGAGGCGAACACTAACCCCCTTTATTACCCCGGTACCCACCGCCACCAGGGGTGCTGGGAAGAGCCGGGTACGATCCTGTACTTGACCATCTGTAGTGATGGTCGGCCACTAGGGTGGCCGCAGGCTGGTAGTATCAGGAGGGGAAAGGCCAGATACAGTGGCCCTTCCCACCCTGGTAATGCTAGGCTGCTGCTGCTTTATTGTATCTGTCTGGTTATGAAAAATGGGGACCCCACGTCATTTAAAAAAAATAAAATAAAAAATAATTGAAAAGAACGATGTCGGGTCCCCCCCAATTTTCATAACCAGCCAGATACAACACAGCAGCAGCAGGCAGCATTACCAGGGTGGTAGGTGCTATTGTTTTTGGCCTTCCCCAGCCTAATACTACCAGCCTGCGGCCACCCCGGTGCCTGCCCGTCACTACAGATGGACGGGTACTGGTTCGTACCCGGCTCTTCCCAGCACCCCTGGTGGCGGTGCGTACCGGGGTAATAATGGGGGTTAGTGTTAGCCTCTGCACCGGCTAACATTAAGCCCCGCCTCAGTAATGGAGGTTGTCAATCAGCCAGCGGCCATTACTAAGGCGGTGATAATAAAGTTTAAAAAGATACAAGCACATAGAAAAAATATTTTATTGAAATAAAAAAACAACCCCCATTAACCATTTTATTGAGAATAAAAAAACGCTGTCATTGAAGTCCTCGTATCTGAAGTCCAACAACCGAACCTGTAAAAAAACACAAACACACAAAAATAATCAGTAACACTTAAAGAAGCAAAATTATTATTCTTACCTTTCCTGGGTCCAGCGCTGGAGCTGCAATGTCAGCGAGCTGAGCCCTGTATCTAATCCAATCATGTGTGATACTGTCTGCTGGGCCCTGTATCTAATCCTATCATGTGTGATACTGCCTTCTGAGCCACTGTATCTAATCCTATCATGTGTGATACTGTCTGCTCAGCCACTGTATCTAATCCGATCATGTGTGATACTGTCTGCTCAGCCACTGTATCTAATCCGATCATGTGTGATACTGTCTGCTGAGCCAATGTATCTAATCCTATCCCTAGTTTATAGGGTCGTAGTGGTATAGATATGCTATGCTGTCTCCTATACACACATTTTTTTTTTGGGGCGGACACATATATATTGGGGCTATTTCCCCTGCCATTTTAAGCCCTTAGTGACGCCCCTGGCTGCTAGTAAACCGAGCAATGCCCCAAATTGTGGCAATGGTCACAGTGACTGATATAATAAACCAGAAAGAGAAGAAAAGTCACGACCAAGTATTTGCAAAATTACAAACAATCTTTATTTCAGTCAAAAATACACAGAAAACACATTACAACTATACACAGTAAAAAGAATGAACCCTCATAAAGAGATGGAATCCGAACATAAAAGCAGCCTGGTCCCCCAGATGTTAAAATGGTCACAAGATCCCACAAAGAGCATAAATCAATATTATTAGGCAGGTGCTAAGCATAGTACATTTGCACAGATAGATACCTAAAAAAATATACCAGCAAAGTGCAGTCATAGGCAAACTAATGAGCAGTATACCTACACCTACCTAGTGGAAAATGAGCAGGAGATCAGAACCGGGAGGGGAGACCGCTGCCAGACCCGACACGCGTTTCGCTGGTGCTTCGTCAGGGGTGATTGTGCTAGTGCTGCATTGGTGAGTCACTTAGGAGACCCAGCGATGCAGCTGAAAGTAGCGGACCGTCGGCCATGAGAAGATTGCGGGGGGAGGGGGCCCAATAAGAACTTTTGCATCGGGGCCCATGAGCCTTTAGCTACGCCCCTGGGGCAAGGCGTCTGGGCATAAGCGCGCGCAGGGGTCTGATGATGATGGTGGTGTTGGGGAGTGGTAGGGGGGCCCAAGCTGAATTCTTGCACCCGGGCCCATGAGCCTTTAGCTACGCCCCTGGATAACACCATACAGCCCCCTTCTGTATGGCGCTATCTACAGAGGGGGCTGTATGGAGTTATCTACAGAGGGGGCTGTATGGCGTTATCTACAGGGGGGCTGTATGGTGTTATCTACAGAGGGGGCTGTATGGTGTTATCTACAGGGGGCTGTATGGCGTTATCTACAGGGGGCTGTATGGCGTTATCTACAGGGGGGCTGTATGGCGTTATCTACAGGGGGGCTGTATGGCGTTATCTACAGGGGGGCTGTAAGAAAGGCACTATCTACAAAGGGGGGTTGTGTGACACCCAGGGGAGGGGGGGCCCCAGTCAAAAGTTTGCTATGGGGCCCAGTCTTTCCTATTTAGGCCCCTGATTTTGTCCTCTGTGTCACCGTCCTAGTCAATACTAAGGGCTTACTCACACAAACGGTGTAAAATCAGCCATGAAAAACGTCATTTTTTCATGGCCGATTTGCATCCATGTGGGACCCGATTTCCCAGATCCCTCATAGACTTGAGTCTATTGAGGGATCCGTAAAAACAGGCAAAAATAGGACATGTCCTATATTTTTTAAAGGCCATTCACACAGTCCAATAAAAAATAGTTGTATGAATAGCCCTATGGAAGTACAATGATTTTAATGTAGCCGTGTGACGGCCCTTAAAAAAACGTCCGTCACACAACCAATTATCCCGTTCGTGTGAATAAATACTAAGCAAAGTTGTGTTCTCAGGTACAGCATGTGCAGCTTCTGCTGGATTCTTGTGCAGTTATATATGTAAGTCAGTGGTACACTTTTTAAGTAAGGTGACACTAGACTTCACACCGGAACAAACACAATTACTGGATACGGGAACACAGGATACAACTAAGGGACCATTTGTTAGCAAACGTGGGAAGACACAACAACGCTCAGGCAAGGAGGAAGAGGGTAGAGTCCTTTTTATAATCCAGGGTGCGTTGGGATTGGGAAGGAAGCATTTTACAGGTGCACCCTAGGAGAGAGAGTGGAGCATTCCAGCCGCTTGTGCTGGCGTCTCCGGGGATGAAGATGCTGGTTAGAGTTCATTGGTTCACGAAGTTGGGGGACCCCATAGGAGAACTTCTCCGAAATTCCAATCAAGGACAGGAATGTGTTGGCGAAGTCCCTGCAGGACAGGGTTAACAGACTTAGACTGGACATAAAACGCTATCAGTTCCAAATGGAGGGCACCTATCTGTAGCCTCAGAGGTTTGGTGATAGACAGGATTGGGTCGGGCAGAGGCTGTCCATCTACTGAAGCGACTGCCAGAGGTCTCTCCAGAGGCACTCTGGCCAAGTGGAGATGATCTACCAAGTCTTGCTGTATACAATTTGCAGACGCTCCAGTATACAAATAAGCGGGGACAAAGTGTGATTCTTCACTGGTGAAGATAGTCACCGGAATAGAAAGTCTGGGACAGAATTTAGTAGTCGAGGTAGATTCATCTTTTATTGTCTCTACAATCAATCCTAGGTGCTGGAGTTTCCCAGATTTTGAGGGCATGGCCGCACGAAATGTCCCTTGTGACACCACAGTACAGACACAACCCAGTCGAACGTCTGCGTTGCCGTTCCTGGTCAGACAGTTGGAGTCTGTCTACCTGCACTGGCTCTACCGGAGATGCAACAGAACAGGGCAGTAGAGGATTTTGAAATTTGGGTGCCAGTCGACAAGACCTCTTCTCCTGGCGAACTTCCAGAGTACGCTCTTGGATCCTCATATCGATCCGTGTTGCCAGGAGTATTAAGGCATTCAAGGTAGAAGGATTTTTCTCTCAGGCTGCCAGTTCATCCTTTATATGAGTGTCAAATCCCTGCCAGAAAGTTGCCACTAAGGCTTCGTTATTCCAAGCCAGCTCCACTGCCAGCGTACGGAAGTGGATGGCGTATTCCGCTGTAGTTACATAGTTCGTACGGTTGAAAAAAGACACATGTCCATCAAGTTCAACCAAGGGATGGGAAAAGGGAATTAAAAAACTTCTACACATAAGAGCTTATATTTTTTTGTTCTAGGAAATTATCTAAGCCTTTATTAAAGCCATCTACTGTCCCTGCTGTGACCAGCTCCTGCGGTAGGCTATTCCATAGATTCACAGTTCTCACAGTAAAGAAGGCTTGTCGCCTCTGCAGATTGAACCTTTTTTTCAAGAGCCCCCATGTTTTTTAGGGGGTTTTACATGGAACAGGATTTCACCATATTTTTTGTATGTGCCATTAATATATTTCTATAAGTTAATCATGTTCCCCCTTAGTCGTCTTTTTTCAAGGCTAAATAGGTTTAGTTCTCTTAATCATTCCTCATAACTTAGATTCTCCATGCCCCTTATTACCTTCATTGCTCTTCTTTGTATTTTTTCCAACTCCAGGGCATCCTTTCTATGAACTGGAGCCCAGAACTGGACTGCATATTCTAGATGAGGCCTCACTAATGCTTTGTAAAGTGGTAATATTACATCCCTGTCCCGCTAGTCAATGCCTCTTTTGATACACGACAATATCTTGCTGGCCTTTGAAGCAGCTGATTGACATTACATGCTGTTATTTAGTTTATGATTTACAAGCACACCCAGATCCTTCTCAACAAGTGACTCCCCCAGTGTAGCTCCCCTAGGACATATGATGCATGCAGGTTGTTGGTACCAAGATGCATAAGTTTACATTTATCTACATTAAACCTCATTTGCCAAGTGGACGCCCAAACACTTAGTTTTGTTTAAATCCGCCTGCAATTCACAAACATCTTCCATAGACTGAACATTACCACATAGCTTGGTATCATCTGCAAAAATAGAAATAGTGCTATTAATCCCATCCTCTATATCATTAATAAATAAGCTGAGTAATAGTGGTCCCAGCACTGAACCCTGGGGTACACCACTTATAACCGTGGACCATTCAGAGTAGGAATCATTGACCACAACTCTCTGGATACGGTCCTTGAGCCAATTCTCAATCCAATTACAAACGATACTTTCTAAACCTATAGTCCTTAATTTACCCATTAGACGTCTATGAGGGACAGTGTCAAATGCCTTTGCAAAGTCCAAAAACACTATATCCACAGCGGCCCCTCTGTCTAGGCTTCTGCTCACCTCTTCATAAAAACAAATACGGTGCTGGCGGGAAGGTGTTCCCGCAAACCGCAGTACAGTTACGTCGCAGTGATGGTGCGGGCTCAGAAGCAGAGTTGGCACCATCACCGCGGGATGACAGCTGTATTATACAGCTGGCACCTTCCTGTAACTGCCAGGACCGGAGCTATTCTCCGATCCGGCTGATTAACCCCTCAGATGCTGCCCGCAATAGAGCGCAGCATCTGATGGGTTTTAACCCGACCGGCAACCCAGCGACTCAATCACTGGGTTGCTATGGCAATCGAAGGCCAAATAATGGCATCCGAATCTGCCTTGTACGGTAGCCGATAAAGAACCGCCTGTGGCGGTTCCTCATAGGCTTGTTGTCAGTGAATAACTGACAGCGCTAATACACTGCACTACCTATGTAGTGCAGTGTATTAGAGTAGCGATCGGGGCATCAGGCCCTCAAGTCCCCTAGTGGGACAAGTCAAAAAAGTAAAAAAAAGTTAATAAAAATGTGGTAAAACAATAAAAACACACGTTTCAAATAAAAATAAAGCTAAACTGACTTTTTTCCCATAGTAAGTCTCTTATTATGGGAAAAACCGTAGAAATAAAAAAAAACGATATATAAGTGGTATCACCGCGTCCGTAACGACCCAAACTACAAAACTATTATGTAATTTATCCCGCACGGTGAACTCTGTAAAAAAAAAACATGAAAAACAACGCCAGAATCTTTGTTTTTAGGTCACATCTCCTTCCAAAAAATGCTATAAAAAATGATCAAAAAGTCACATTTACTCCAAAATAGTACTAATAAAAATGGCAATCCGTCCCGCAAAAAATAATCCCTGACACCCCTTTGTGCACGCAAAAATAAAAAAGTTATGGTTCTTAGAATATGGCGACGCAGAAAACAAATGATTTTATAAAAAAAAGTGATTTTATTGTGCAAAAGCCGCAATACATTAAAAAAAACTACCGTATATAAATTTGGTATCACCGTAATCGTATCAATCCGCAGAATAAAGTTAACATGTGATTTAGGGAGCACTGTGGATGCCGAAAAAAAAACAATAAACAACTATTCCAGAATTGCTTGTTTTTGGTAATTTCCTTTACCAAAAAATGAAATAAAAAGTGATCAAAAAGTCGTATGTGTTCTAAAATGGTACCAATAAAATCTACAGCACGTCTGGCAAAAAAACAAGCCTGCACACCGCTCAATCAACTGAAAAATAAAAAAGTTATGGCACTAGTAATGCGGTGATGAAAAAATCTCAATGCGCAGGCCGGAGGGGAACATTCCTTCAGTTTCAGGGCCACAGTATTGAGGAACTAGGAAGATAAGGGACATAGCACATCCCCTGGAAGCGAGGGCGCCCGTATTATACCAGCGGAAAACTTTCCCAGCAATATTTCCCAAACTACAAAGGAGAAAAAGTCCCCAAAAGGTGCAGAGCGTTACAAAAGGGGGATAAGAAAGAAAACCGTTTATCAGTGTGACACCGGCCTGTGCATAACGGATCGCTTCACATCGTAACACACATCTATGGAGAATTGTATTATTTACCCCATTATTATACCCTCTTATTATGCCCTGATGTTCTCCGCACAGATTACATATACCCCTGATATACTCCGCACAGATTACATATACCCCTGATATACTCCACACAGATTACATATACCCTGATGTACTCCGCACAGATTACATATGCCACCACATTATAAACTGAAATACCAGCAAAACCCCAAACAGAAAAACAAACTAGCAAAATCCATGCTCAAAATGGCGGTCTTTCCCTTCTTAGCCGTACAGTGTGCCCAAACAGCAATTTATGGCCACAAGTAAGGCATTACCATACCCGGGAGAACCCGCTTAACAATTTATGGGGTAAGATTCTCTAGGGGCACAACATATTGTGCGGTGAATAGGCATATCAGTGGAAAAATTGCAATTTTCCCTTTGCACCATCCACTGCGTATTCATTTCTGAAAAACACCTGTGGAGTGAGTCTAAATTCTCACTACACCCCTTGATAAATGCCTTTAGGGGTGTCGTTTCTAAAACGGGGTCACTTTTGTTTGGTACATCAGTGGTTTTGCAAATGCAACATGGCGTCCAGCAAAATCTACGCTCCAAAAGATAAATACCGCTCCTTTTCTTCTGAATGCTCCCATATACGTAAACAGCTGATTATAACCACATATGGGGTGTTACTGTACTCGGGAGAAATTTCTTTACAAATGTTGGGGTGCTTTTTCTTCTCTATTACTTGTAAAAATGAAAAATGTTGATCTAAAACTACATCTTGGTGGAAAAAATTATTTTTCATTTTCATGGCTTAATTCTAATTAATTCAGCAAAAAATCTTTTGGATCAAAATTTTCACTATACCCCTAGATGATTCCTCAGGGGGTGCAGTTTCCCAAATGGAGTCACTTTTGGGGTGTTTCCATTGTACTAGTACTACAGGGGCTCAGCAAATGTGACATGGCGCCCAGAAACCATTCCAAAGTCCAAATGGTGCTCCTTCCATTCTGAGCCGTACCGTGTGTCCAAACAGATGTTTATGACCACATGTGGGGTATTTTTTTACTCGGGAGAAATGTCTTTACAAATTTTACGATGCTTTTTCTCCTTTAGTCCTTGTGGAAATGAAAAAAAATTAGCTAAACCTACATTTTATTTGAAAAAAATGTAGATTTTCATTTTCACAGCCTACTTCCAAAAATTTCTGCAAAAAACTTGTGGGGTCAAACTGCTCACTGTACCCCTAGATAATTTCCTCAAGGGGTATAGTCTCCAAAATGGGGTCACTTGTTGTGGGTTTCCACTTATTTGTACCCTCAGGGGCTTTGCAAATGCGACATGGCCTCCGCAAACCATTCCTGCTAAATTTGAGTTCCAAAAGCCAAATGGCGCTCTTTCCCTTCTAAGCCCAGCTGTGTGTCCAAACAGCCGTTCATGACCACATGTGGGTTATTGTTTTACTCGGGAGAAATTGCTCTACAAATGTTGTGGTGCTTTTTCTACTTTAGTTCTTTTGGAAATGAAAGAAAATTAGCTAAAGCTACATTTTATTTGAAATAATGTAGATTTTCACTTTCATGGCCTAGTTCAAAAAATTTTTGCAAAAAAACAGGCAGGTCAAAATGCTTGCTACACCCCTATATAAATTCCTCGAATGGTGTAGTTTCCCAAATGGGGTCACTTTTGGGGGGCTTCCAGTGTTTTAGTTCCACAAGACCTCTTCAAAGCTGACATGGTACCTAAAATATATTCTAATAAAAAGGAGGCCCAAAATCCACTAGGTGCTACTTTTTCTTCGGAGGCTGGTGGCTTCAGTCCAGTAGCACACTAGAGCCACATGTGGGATATTTCCTAAAACTGCAGAACATGGGTAATAAATATTGAGTTGCATTTCTCTGGTAAAACCTTCTGTCGTACAAAAAAAATGGATTCAAAATGAATTTCTGGAAAAAAATAATGAACTTTGTCAATTTCACCTCTACTTTGCCTTAATTCCTGCGCAATGTCTAAAGGGTTGAGAAACTTTCTAAATGCTGTTTTGAATACTTTGAGGGGTGCAGTTTTTAAAATGGGGTGACTTATTGGGGGTTTCTAATATCTAAGGACCTCAAAGCCACTTAACAACTGAACTGCCCCCTGTAAAAATAGCATTTTGACATTTTTTTGAAAATGTGAGAAATTGCTGCTAAAATTCTAAGCCTTGTAACGTCCTAGAAAAATACAAGGATGTTCAAAAAACGATGCCAAACTAAAGTAAACATATGGGGGATGTTAATTAGCAACAATTTTGTGTGGTATAACTATTTGTCTTACAAGCAGATACATTTAAATTGAGAAAAATGCAAATTTTTGCAATTTTTCGCTAAATTTTGGTGTTTTTCACAATTAAATACTGATTGTATCGGGCAAATTTTGCCAGTATCATAAAGTCCAATGTGTCACGAGAAAAGAATCTCAGAATCGCTTGGATAGGTAAAAGCATTCCGGAGTTATTACCACATAAAGTGAAACATGTCAGATTTGAAAAATGAGGCTCTGTCAGGAAGGTCAAAAGTGGCCAAAGAGGGAAGGGGTTAAGCTTACTGGTCTATAATTACACGGGGAAGACCTAGAGCCCTTTTTGAAAATAGTCACCACATTTTCCCTGCGCCAGTCCCTTGGCACTATACCGGTCACTAGAGAATCTCTAAATATTATGAAGAGGGGGACAGAAATAACTGAACTAAGCTCTTTAACCCCTTCAGGACCTAGCCACTCTTGGACCAAATGTCACAGCCTCATTTTTTAAATCTGACGTGTGTTACTTTATGTGGTAATAACTTGGGAATGCTTTTACCTATCCAAGCGATTCTGAGATTGTTTTCTCGTGACATATTGTACTTTAAGTTAGTGAAAAAATGTGGTCGATATATTCAATATTTTTGTGTGAAAAACACCAAAATTTAGAGAAAATTTGCAAAAAAATTAGCATTTTCTAAATTCAAATGTATCTGCTTGTAAGACAGATAGTTATACCACACAAAATAGTTACTAGCTAACATTTCCCATATGTCTACTTTAGATTGGCATCATTTTTTGAACATCCTTTTATTTATTTTTTTTATAAGTTTAGAGGCAATTTCTCACATTTTCAAGAAAATTTAAAAAGCCTATTTTTTAGGGACCAGTTCAGTTCTGAAGTGGCTTTGAGGGCCCCAACATTTGTAAAGCAACTTTTCCAGAGGACGGAAATACCCAACATGTGGTCATAAACTGCTGTTTGGGCAAGCAGCAGGACTCAGAAGGTAAGGCACGCCATTTAGCTTTTGGAGTACAGATTTTGCTGGTTTGATTACTCGGCACCATGTCGCATTTGTAAGGCTCCTAAGGTACCAGTACAGTGGAAAAAAAGTGACTCCATTTGGCAAACTACACCCATTGAGGAATTCATATAGGGGTTTAGTGAGCATTTTGACCCCACAGGTGTCTCATATATTTTATTAGAAATGGGCAGTGAAAATTAAAAATTACATTATTTTCCAATAAGATGCAACATTAGTTCAAAATTTTTCATTTTCTCAACAAATAAAGGAGAAAAAGCACCGTAACATTTGTAAAGCAACTTCTTCAGAGTAGGGAAATACCCCACACGTGGTCATAAACTGCTATTTGGACACACAGCAAGGCTCTAAAGGGAAGGAGCGCCATTTAGGACTTGGAGTGGAGATTTTATAAGATTCGTTTTTTGACACCATGTTGCATTGAGCTATAGTACCAGTACAGTGGAACCCCCGATAAATTACCCCATTTTGGAAACTAGATCCCTCAAAGAATTTATCTAGGGGTGTAGTGTTTTGCAAAAATGAGTAAACTTTAGATGTTGCAGATTGAAAATTGCTTTTTCCCCCAGATATGCCATTTCAGTGCCCAATGTGTTGTGCCCAGCTTGTACCACCGTAGACACACATCCCATAAATTGTTAAGCGGGTTCTCCAGAATACAGTAATAACCCATATGTGGTCATAAATTGCCGTTTCGGCACACTGCCAGGCTCAGTTGGACCACCATTTGGCTTTTAAAGCGCAGATTTTGTTTGGTGTTTTAGTGGTATTTTATCTTATAATGTGGGGGCATATGAAAGCTGGGCGGAGTACATCAGGGTACATGTAAACTGGGTGGAGTACATCAGGGTATATGTAAGATGGGCAGAGTACATCAGGGTATATGTAAGATGGGCAGAGTACATCAGGGTATATGTAATATGTGAGGAGTACATCAGGGTATATGTAATATGCGGGGAGTACATCAGGATATATGTAATCTGTGAGGAGTACATCAGGGTATATGTAATATGCGGGGAGTACATCAGGGTATATGTAATCTGTGAGGAGTACATCAGGGTATATGTAATATGTGAGGAGTACATCAGGGTATATGTAATATGCGGGGAGTACATCAGGATATATGTAATCTGTGAGGAGTACATCAGGGTATATGTAATATGCGGGGAGTACATCAGGGTATATGTAATATGTGAGGAGTACATCAGGGTATATGTAATATGTGAGGAGTACATCAGGGTATATGTAAGCTGTGAGGAGTACATCAGGGTATATGTAATATGTGAGGAGTACATCAGGGTATATGTAATATGCGGGGAGTACATCAGGGTATATGTAATATGTGAGGAGTACATCAGGCTATATGTAAACTGTGAGGAGTACATCAGGGTATATGTAAGCTGTGAGGAGTACATCAGGGTATATGTAAGCTGGGCGGAGTACATCAGGGTATATGTAAGCTGTGAGGAGTACATCAGGATATATGTAATCTGTGCGGAGTACATCAGGGTATATGTAAGCTGTGCGGAGTACATCAGGGTATATGTAATATGTGCGGAGTACATCAGGGTATATGTAATATGTGAGGAGTACATCAGGGTATATGTAATATGTGAGGAGTACATCAGGGTATATGTAAGCTGTGAGGAGTACATCAGGGTATATGTAAGCTGTGAGGAGTACATCAGGGTATATGTAATATGTGCGGAGTACATCAGGGTATATGTAATATGTGAGGAGTACATCAGGGTATATGTAATATGTGAGGAGTACATCAGGGTATATGTAATATGCGGGGAGTACATCAGGGTATATGTAATATGCGGGGAGTACATCAGGATATATGTAATCTGTGAGGAGTACATCAGGGTATATGTAATATGTGAGGAGTACATCAGGGTATATGTAAGCTGTGCGGAGTACATCAGGGTATATGTAATATGTGAGGAGTACATCAGGGTATATGTAAGCTGTGCAGAGTACATCAGGGTATATGTAATATGTGAGGAGTACATCAGGGTATATGTAATATGCGGGGAGTACATCAGGGTATATGTAAGCTGGGCTGAGTACATCAGGGTATATGTAATATGTGAGGAGTACATCAGGGTATATGTAATCTGTGAGGAGTACATCAGGATATATGTAATCTGTGAGGAGTACATCAGGGTATATGTAATATGCGGGGAGTACATCAGGGTATATGTAATATGTGAGGAGTACATCAGGGTATATGTAATATGTGAGGAGTACATCAGGGTATATGTAAGCTGTGAGGAGTACATCAGGGTATATGTAATATGTGAGGAGTACATCAGGGTATATGTAATATGCGGGGAGTACATCAGGGTATATGTAATATGTGAGGAGTACATCAGGCTATATGTAAACTGTGAGGAGTACATCAGGGTATATGTAAGCTGTGAGGAGTACATCAGGGTATATGTAAGCTGGGCGGAGTACATCAGGGTATATGTAAGCTGGGCTGAGTACATCAGGGTATATGTAAGCTGTGAGGAGTACATCAGGATATATGTAATCTGTGCGGAGTACATCAGGGTATATGTAAGCTGTGCGGAGTACATCAGGGTATATGTAATATGTGCGGAGTACATCAGGGTATATGTAAGCTGTGAGGAGTACATCAGGGTATATGTAAGCTGTGAGGAGTACATCAGGGTATATGTAAGCTGTGCGGAGTACATCAGGGTATATGTAATATGTGAGGAGTACATCAGGGTATATGTAATATGCGGGGAGTACATCAGGGTATATGTAATCTGTGAGGAGTACATCAGGGTATATGTAAGCTGTGAGGAGTACATCAGGGTATATGTAATATGTGCGGAGTACATCAGGGTATATGTAATATGTGAGGAGTACATCAGGGTATATGTAATATGTGAGGAGTACATCAGGGTATATGTAATATGCGGGGAGTACATCAGGGTATATGTAATATGCGGGGAGTACATCAGGATATATGTAATCTGTGAGGAGTACATCAGGGTATATGTAATATGTGAGGAGTACATCAGGGTATATGTAAGCTGTGCGGAGTACATCAGGGTATATGTAATATGTGAGGAGTACATCAGGGTATATGTAAGCTGTGAGGAGTACATCAGGGTATATGTAAGCTGTGAGGAGTACATCAGGGTATATGTAAGCTGTGCGGAGTACATCAGGGTATATGTAATATGTGAGGAGTACATCAGGGTATATGTAATATGCGGGGAGTACATCAGGGTATATGTAATCTGTGAGGAGTACATCAGGGTATATGTAAGCTGTGAGGAGTACATCAGGGTATATGTAATATGTGCGGAGTACATCAGGGTATATGTAATATGTGAGGAGTACATCAGGGTATATGTAATATGTGAGGAGTACATCAGGGTATATGTAATATGCGGGGAGTACATCAGGGTATATGTAATATGCGGGGAGTACATCAGGATATATGTAATCTGTGAGGAGTACATCAGGGTATATGTAATATGTGAGGAGTACATCAGGGTATATGTAAGCTGTGCGGAGTACATCAGGGTATATGTAATATGTGAGGAGTACATCAGGGTATATGTAAGCTGTGCAGAGTACATCAGGGTATATGTAATATGTGAGGAGTACATCAGGGTATATGTAATATGCGGGGAGTACATCAGGGTATATGTAAGCTGGGCTGAGTACATCAGGGTATATGTAATATGTGAGGAGTACATCAGGATATATGTAATCTGTGCGGAGTACATCAGGGTATATGTAGTTTGTCCGGAGTACATCAGGGTATATGTAAGCTGTGAGGAGTACATCAGGGTATATGTAATATGTGAGGAGTGCATCAGGGTATATGTAAGCTGTGCGGAGTACATCAGGGTATATGTAAGCTGGGCGGCGTACATTAGGGTATATGTAAGCTGGGCGGAGTACATCAGGGTATATGTAATATGTGCGGGTAGATCAGGCTATATGTAAGCTGGGCGGAGTACATCAGTGTATATGTAAGCTGGGCGGAGTACATCAGGGTATATGTAAGCTGGGCGGAGTACATCAGGGTATATGTAAGCTGGGCGGAGTACATCAGGATATATGTAATATGTGCGGGTAGATCAGGGTATATGTAAGCTGGGCGGAGTACATTAGTGTATATGTAAATGGGCGGAGTACATCAGGGTATATGTAAGCTGGGCGGAGTGCATCAGGCAGACCTCCCAACCGTCCCGAATCCGGCGGGACAGTCCCGGTATTTGACTTCTGTCCCGCCGTCCTGGCGGTCTGAGCAATGTCCCACCCTGCCCCCGACTCCCCCTGTTGCCAGCCACGCCCCCCTGCAACGACGACGCTGCCTGCACAGAGTCTGCTTGGAGCAAGGGAACAGAGTGCAGCAGACACACTAAAGCGGAACGCTGGAGGGGAGAAGAACGAAGCCACAGGACAGGGGTGACTGGTGAGTACACAGATTAAACTATTTAGTGCCTGGGAACACTAGCATTTATATATTCATATAAAAGCACATTCTTTTTGCAGCTACCGCCCCCCCCCCCCTGTGCCCCTCCCCCCTCTCTGGACTGCTGTAACTTCTGGCAAGAGAGGGAGAGTAGTGGTAATAAAAAATACCCACACTTCTCCATTAAACATCTATCTAATCTATATGTATGTCTATTCTATCTATCTATCTATCTATCTATCTATCTATCTATCTATCTATCTATCTATCTATCTATCTATCTATCTATCTATCTATCTCATATCTATCTATCTATCTATCTATCTATCTATCTATCTATCTATCTATCTATCTATCTATCTATCTATCTATCTATCTCATATCTATCTATCTATCTATCTATCTATCTATCTATCTATCTATCTATCTATCTATCTATCTATCTATCTATCTATCTATCTATCTATCTATCTATCTATCTCATATCTATCTATCTATCTATCTATCTATCTATCTATCTATCTATCTATCTATCTATCTATCTATCTATCTATCTATCTATCTATCTATCTATCTCATATCTATCTATCTATCTATCTATCTATCTATCTATCTATCTATCTATCTATCTATCTATCTATCTACCTATCTCATATCTATCAATCTATCTATCTATCTATCTATCTATCTATCTATCTATCTATCTATCTATCTATCTATCTATCTATCTATCTATCTATCTATCTATCTCATATCTATCTATCTCATATCTATCTATCTATCTATCTATCTATCTATCTATCTATCTATCTATCTATCTATCTATCTATCTACCTATCTCATATCAATCTATCTATCTATCTATCTATCTATCTATCTATCTATCTATCTATCTATCTCATATCAAATTCAAATTCAAATTCAAATTCAAATTCAAATTCAAAGAAGCTTTATTGGCAGGACCAAATACATATTAGCATTGCCAAAGCAAGTAAGAAGTAAGGGAATGAGGGATAGGGACTGAGGGCTTGGGGATAGGGACACATCTAGGGTCGGGGTTATACAAGTCCATGGCATATCATGTCTCTCTCAGTTTATGGCATGCAGTGACATATTGTGCCGCTGTGCCCACTGTGGTTTCCTCTTCACCCAGCAGGATGTAGAGTTTCGCTTCCTCTTCCACGGAGCTGAAGTCCGGTAAGAGATCAGAGAGTCTCCTGAAGTGAGTGTCCCTTACTGCTGAGTATTTGGAGCAGTGTAGCAGGAAGTGGGCCTCATCCTCCACGGCCTCCTGGTCGCACTGTTGGCACAGTCGGCTCTCCCTGGGCTTGTAGGTCTGTCTGTGGCGCCCGGATTCGATGAGCAGGTTGTGGGCGCTCAGTCTGTAGCGGCTCAGGATCTGTCTGTCTCTGTGGTTTGGCAGTTTCTCCAGATATGGCGCCAGTTTATATTCCCGCTGTAGACTCCGGTATATTGTCAGTTTCTGGGATGTCTTTATGTCGTTCCTCCAGTCACTGATATACTCCTCTTGGCCTTTGTTTATTGTCTTCTTGATTTCGGCTTTTGTGAGGCCGCGCTGGGTGACATTTTCTTCAGGCCGGGTCAGGGTGAGATGTTCTGGGGGGCCTGGTTTACCTGGGACCCCTTGGTGTAACAGGGCTTTATGGTGATAGGAACTTTGCCTGCTGCTGTGTAGATGGGCCCAGAATGATAGCGCCCTCTTCTGGATTGTGAGGTGTAGTGGGAATCTGCCCAGTTCTGCCCGACAGGCACTATTTGAGGTGCTCCGATGGACTTGGAGAAGGTGTTTGCAGAATTCTAGGTGGAAGATTTCTGTTGGGCTGGAATCCCACCTTGACCAGTCTGGGTATGTGTCCGGACCCCAGACTTCACTGGCATACAGGAGGATTGGGGAGATGATGGAGTCAAAGATTTTCAGCCAGACCGTCACTGGTGGTTTGAGATGATAGAGTTTTCGTCTGATGGCATAGAAGGTTTTGCACGCCTTGTCTTTCAGAATCTCTATGGCTTGTTTAAAGCTTCCTGATTGGTTGATTTCT